>NW_006991395.1:0-2047 GCF_000164805.1 Carlito syrichta | reverse complement strand
ATACCTTAAAAATGTTAAAAAATCTTATGTTCATCTCTGTATTATAGCTATTTCATTTTGCCTATTTTCTTCAAATCCCTGTATATGTATCAAGTCATAGAAATCACATACATTTTCTTTTTATTCTTCATAACATATACATTATTCTCATACTTCCATAAAGTGTTATAGTTAATTGAATGACTTCATAGTAGTGCATTTTCTTGCCTCTTTAATTTCTAGATTGAGACGACTGTCTTGAGTGAATAGTTGGGTACTAATATGGGTATTAATAAGGCTCATTAATTAGATCATTTGGAAAAGAGAAGAGCTTTGCTTATATGTTGACAGGTACGGTTGAACACTTGGGGCTTCTATACTAATTCAAAGGAATTACACAAGACTTGGCTAGTAAAAAGGGGAAAAAAACCTAACTTGATTATTTTAAGAAACTAGTTTAGACCATGCAAGTACAGTATTCTAATAGGTTGATTGTTCATTTCTTTTTAACCTACTCAACTCAGTAGGCAGAAGTTTTGGCCTATGATATAAAATAGCTATCCTTTCCATCCTCTATGGCTATGAGCTTTAGATAGGAAATTAGGGCATATGTTTTTTGTTACTGCAGTAAAATTAGAGTTTGCATGTAACTAAATACCTTTTGATTGCATCACTAAACAACTTTGTTAATGTTAATCAGTTTCGAATTAGAGGCAGAGGAAGAGCCAGAGGAGTTTTTGCTGGGACAAATACTGGTCCAAACAACTCAAATACTACTTTTCAAAAGAGACCGAAGGAAGAGGAATGGGATCCAGAATATACCCCAAAGAGCAAGAAGTACTTCTTGGTGGGTGTTAGAAATCTGTGTTTATTTGGTTTGCATTAATTTTCAAAGCATACTAGGTGAATACATTTGAGTACAGATATCTACTACTATGAGAAGATTTCACTATAATGTGGGCAACCTTTTAAAAAATTCATTACCCAGATGGTTCGAAGTTTTGAAAATATGGGTCCCTTTAGTCCTGTTTATACTTTGTCATTACATATAGGCCAATCAGGGTAAACTAAAAATATACCTGATTTGATAGCCAAATTCAAAGAACATATTACAGTTGAGCAGTTGAGCTTAATGTATATTTCCTGTCTGTCTATAAGACAGTGACAGTGTAGAACTTCACATTAAGGGGTACCCTCTTCCAACATCACTATTCGATCAAATGAAAGACAAGGAAAATAATTCTTTCATAGTACTTGTAATTAAGGCTCTCAGGGAGGCTGTCAGCTTTCATTGGAGTAAAAGGAAGATGAATTATGGAAAAATTTGCTAGGTACCCTAATTTTGTGCTCTCTTGTGGTAGAGATGCTTTTCCTCTGAAATAGTTTCTCAGGTGGTAGGCCCTGAAGGATTCTCTAGATAAGGGTGGGCGTTTTCTGCAGTTTGGTATGGGGAAAAGAGTTCTCCTGCAATTTAGAGGCAGACTTAAGAATATGCCAAAACTATTGCCAGAAGAATTCATTTTTGTCATGGCTTTTCAGGGAACTTACGTGTCAGAGACTAGTTTTGAAAACTAATTGTTTTCTAGGAGGAAAATAGTACTGGATTTAAAAAATTATCTCTTTGTGACTTTATGAATATATTTGGATAGCCCTGAATGTTTATGTTTATGAATATATTTGGATAGCCCTGAATGTTTATATCTGCTTAGAGGTTATTGCTGTATTCTGAAGTAGATCTCTGTTTTGTTTGGAAAATGAGCAGTATACTTGTTTCAAATTTCTGTTTGCTTTTCTTTTGTGTTGCTAATGACCGAGAATTCCAAAAAGTTACATACATTTTTAGAGTACAGTATGCATAATGTTTTCTCAGTTTATGCTTCTTTGGAAATTTATGCTTGTTGAGTTGCTTGAATTGACAATCTGGAAAAGGCATTTGATTCAGGTATAGAAAAGTTTAAAAGATCCATCTGCTTTTTGGTTTAAGGATTTATGTATTAAGATTCCTGTTAACGCTAGGTACTAAGGATAAAATGACAAGATATACTTGGCTTAGAGACTAGTAATTCTT
>NW_006991394.1:32297-43164 GCF_000164805.1 Carlito syrichta | reverse complement strand
CTCCCCTGGGACGGCGGCCGCCTCCGGCCTCCGCCTGGCTCCGGGAAGCCCGCCGCGTTCGCGCCCTCCGTAGGTCGGCCTGCCAGCCCGGCGCGGCGGCTCCGTGACGTGCGCGTGACTTCCGAGTGCCCGAGTCCAAACGGAGGATGCGCTCGCTTCGTTCTGGACACATCCTGGGAACAGACTTGCGTTCCAGAGCGACCACCCCCGCTTCCCCCTTCGCTTGCCAGAAACTTTAGGAGTTGAAGTCCAGTTTCCGCTGGGGATGGCCTTGCTTTCCGCATCTCGCCCAGCTTCAGAGGGTCCCCACGGTCTCGGTGGGCCTCCGTTTCTCGCGTAAAAAACGACAGTGAGGGTGTAGTGCCCCGGGCCGCACACTTGACTCGGGCTGCAAGGGTTGAGCCAGTGCGATGGTCCCAGGGCCCAGCTTGCCCCTTCCAGCCGGCACTTTGGGCCGGCTGCCCTGGAAACCCCCCTGGAGGCTGCCCGGGCTCCTGACCGCACCCACGCTCCACGGGGGCTTCTCCAGACATGTCCCAGGACGCTGTCTAACCAGCACCAGGGTCTTTTAGTCACTTCTGTAGAATAATATGCCTCGGAAGAGCTGTGGGGGAGGGGTGGTGCAGCAGATGGTCTCTGGCAGACAGGCAGGAGACCAGGCTGCCCCTCGGGTATATCCTGGGCTTGATCGGTGGCCGCAGGGAGTCCAGAGGACATCACACTCCAAGCCAGGAAGGCAGAGCTGTGGGTGTAGCTGGCCGTAACATCCCTCTTGGATTCAGCACCCATAGGTACCAGGCCTAGTGGGAGGCCCACTTTGGGGTCGCAGGGACGCAAGACCCACCTGGAAGCTTCTCACTCTGCCAGGAAGTGAGGCACAAGCCCAATGACCACCGTGGTAGGGCATGTCGCGGGAGACCCAGTGAGTCCCTTGGAGCAGGGACTTGAAGCTGGAGGGGTCTTGGCGGAGAGGGACGCAGGCGTGTGGAGTCCAGGGAGGCAAGGAGCAGGAGGAATGAGGTGGAAAGTCACGTGTGTTCCGGAAAGAAGGAGAAGTTCAATTCTGTGTACTCCTCCACAAATACCCGCTGAGTGCCTGTTGCCAGGTGGTGTGTCACAGATGGTGTGTGGGACCCAGGACAAGGGGGTGGATCACGCTGGCTGGGGAAACGGAGTCTCTGAGAATCACTCCAGGCCATGGGGCCTCAGGAAGGTCTGGTCAGAGCTGGGAGTGAGCCAAGTCTCCTCTCCTCTCCAAGAAAGGGGTGCAGTGAGATGCACCCCCTATGTCTTTGCCTGCAGACGCTCTGCTCCTTTGGTTCTGGGGCTTGCGGGGACGTCAGAACCCTCCAAGGCCAAATTTCCTGAGGCCGTGGGCAGCAGTCAGGCCACCTCTAGGGCGAGGCCACCTGGCATTAGGACAGGAGGAGAGAAGACGCCCAGAGTGCCGGGTGGACACGTGTGTGGGGCGAGGCTGCTCAGAGACGCTTCTCTCCACAGGACCACACATCCAGGCAGTTACCATGTCCTGCTGGGGTACACCAATCTGAGCCATCCCACCAAGCACAGCATGAAGATGAGTGTGAACAAGGTCATTGTCCACCCAGAATACATGAAGGACCAGATCGTGGTGAATGACATCACCCTGCTGCAGCTGGACAGGCCTGTGGAGTATAACCCTCATGTCATCCCGGCCTGCATACCGAGTCCCAACCTGAAGGTGGCCCCGAACACTGCATGCTGGATAACTGGCTGGGGCTACATCACCGAAGACGGTGAGTGGTACGGGAGGCGAGGTGGTCCCGGAGCGGCCCGCCAGACCGCCCGTCCTTCCAGGCCTCGCGGTCCCCTTGGACGTGGCCCAAGAGGCCAGAGCGGCTCTTGCTTTGAGAACCGGGACCTGGGCCCTCTAACTCCCTGGCTCGGACTCCGAGGGCCCCTCCAGGGCTTCGCTGAATGCTGTTGGCGCTTCCACGGGCCCGGAAGGTGCTGGGCGTCCTGCAGACAGTCAGAGCAGACCCCACCTCCGGCCAGGACGAGTGTGGGGTGTGGACGACTCTCGGCCACTCACCTCTGTGAACCTTGCTGCTCACCCCATAACGTAGCCTCACCCTATCCTGCCAGCACACTGGGCTTCTGTTGTGTGGAGAGACAGGGAGAAATGCTGGGCAAAGATTTTTGCACCAGGGTAGATGCTTTTGACCGAGGGAAATAGGACAGAGTGTAGAGAAAAGGTGAGTGGCAGTGTGCAGGGTGGTGACCTGCCAAAGTGTCTCGGCACAGGCATTTGACACAGGGCGTCCTTCAGTGTGCCGCCAGAGCCCCTCCCCTGCTCTGGGCCACCGTGGGCCAGTGGCACTGCCCCCTGGGACGGAGCACCGTCCTCCAAGAGCCAGGGCAGGAGGGTGCTCCAGGACAGGTGGGCGAGGACAGGCCGGAGCAGCCCCCGAGGCAGAGCCTGAGGCCAGTGAGCAAGTCCCTCCAGATGCCTCCTTCCCCCACACACCAGCAGCCCCCGCAGGACGCGTGAGGCCGCACCGGAGTGCGCCCTCGTCATCGTGCCACTCCCCGAAACGGCCCCAGGCCAGATCTGCGAAAAACATTTGGAAACAGAGCCCAAGTGTTCACAGACCAGCTGCTCCTGGAGGCAGGGCTGTGTCTGCCTTACCACAGCATCCAAGGCCAGCCGGCCCTGCTGCAGTGGCCACCGCAGCCTCCAGCCAGGCTGGCACTCCTGCGTGCACCTGCCCGTCTCCAGCGCTGCGTCTGCACTGCAGCCAGAGGACGGGCTTTGGAAGCAGAGGCAGACCCTGGGAGGACGTCCCAGTGTGTCTGGAATGACGCCCAGTGCCACCCCCTGGCTAGAAGGGCCAGCCTGCTCTGGGCCCTGCTTGGCCATGCCTCATCTTCTTCACCCCCACGGCTGCCCCTTGCAGCTATGCTAGCCTCCCCTCACGCCTTTCCACGGCAGGTCCTGCCCCAGGTGCCCTCCCAGGGGAAGCAGGCTGGGGGAGGCGTGGGCTTCTCCCCGGCACATCCCGTATCTCCCCTCTTCTCCCACAGCCTTACTGTCTGCGCCCTTCCGGCTGCAGGAGGCAGAAGTGGTGATCGTCGAACAAGCCGCATGTGAATTCATTTACCAACCTCCAGTGGGTGTGCAAACTTCGTTTATCCTCAAAGACAGTATGATCTGTGCCGGGCAGTACGCGCGAGATAAGGCCATCTGCCGCGTAAGTGAGCTCCGTCCCTCTTGCCATGCCATCTGTGTCCCCACCCCAGCCCCACCCTCCGCTTCCTGAGCCCAGCCCAGCCTGGGGTGTTGGGGGCCCTGCAGAGCGCCGGCCCCTCTGTGTTCTCAGTGCCTTTTAGGAAACGTTGCTGACGCGTGGCATGAAGCACAGGAAAGAGTCCGGGGCAGAGGGGGATTGTGGGGTGAGGTTTTAGAGCTTGACACACTCACATTCGCATGCCCGCTTTCCTGGTACAAACGCCCCCAGAAGAACCCTGGCTTGGCTTCTCACGCGCTGTTGGACGTTTCTCGGAATGGAAGCATGCCGCATGGAGGCTTCTGCCCAACTCTTTCCTGGATATTACGTGTGCGAGATTTACTCGTCTGGCGTGTGGTTTGTGTTGTCCATGCTGGTTGTCGTCTGACGTCCCGCTGTGTGAAGACATTGCAGTCTTACTTCTCCATTCTGGTGTCAACGGCGTTTGGGCCGTTTCCGTGTGAGGCCATGGCAAACAGCGTTGCTGTGAACCTTCTGGTGCGTGTGTTTTAGGTTTCATTTTGGTTGGGGTTGCCCTGGCAGTGGAGTTGCCTTGCTGTGAGAGATGCACGTGTTCGTCTCAGCTCTCCAACCTGGTTGTGCTGCTTCCTGCTCCCACCCATAGTGGGGGAAGGTTCACACTGCACTGTGTTGCTGTCAGTAGTTCAGACCGTTTTCGTTTGTGTTTGTTTTTTTATTATAAAGGTGTGGGGTACCGTCAGGGTTAGGTATACAAACACTGATTATGCAGGTACCCTTGTTGATGAGGTGTGCCCCTCCCTCCCCTCGCAGTTTCCCTCAACTGCCAATCCCACCTCCCTCCCCTGACAGTTTCCTATTACTGTCAAACGCTTTCTTATAGTATTATAATTGTTCAAGGTTCGCTAATGAGTGAAAACATAGGGTACTCTGTTCTTTGTTTCTGTGTTAGATCACTGAGTATGATCCACTCCAAATCCATCCAAGTTGCTGCGAAGTCCATATGTTTGTCCTTCTTTATGGCTGCATAATATTCCATTGTGTATATGTACCACATTTTCTTTATCCAGTCCAACTTCAGTGGGCAACACGGTTGGTTCCGTGTTTTTGCTATTGTGAATAGAGCTGCAACAAACATACGTGTGCAGGTATCTTTTTTGTAGAATGATTTGAGTTCCTCTGGGTATATTCCCAGTAAGGGAATTGCTGGGTCACGTGGAAGGTCAACTTCTAGTTCTTTCAGAAATCACCACACTGTCTTCCAAAGAGGTTGCACTAGTTTGCATTCCCACCAGCAGTGCAGAAGCGTTCCTTTTTCTCCACATTCTCACCAGCCTCTGCTGTTGTTTGTTTTATTAACGATGGCCATTCTTACTGGGGTTAGGTGGTATCTCAGTGTGGTTTTGATTTGCATTTCTCTGATGATAAGTGAGGCTGAGCGCTTTTTCACGTGTCTGTTGGCTGCCCGTACACTTTCTTCTGAGAAGTGTCTATTTATGTCTTTTGCCCACTTTTTAAAGGGGCTGTTTGTTTTTTCTTTCGGCACATTTGATTTCCTGTAGATCCTAGATGTTAGGCCTTTGTCAGATATACAGTTGGCAAATATTTTTCCCCATTCTGTGGGCTGTCTTCCTGCTCTCTTGATGGTTTCTTCTGCTTTGCAGAAGCTCTTTAGTTTGATGAGGTCCCACCTGTCTGTCTTATTTCTTAAGATATTGGCCTTAGCCGGGCTTGATGGCTCAGTCTGTAATCCCGCGCCTTTGGGAGGCTGAGGTGAGTGGATTGCCTGAGTCCGCGGGTTCAAGACCTGCCTGGGCAGCGAGACCTCATCTCTACAATAAATCAAAAAATCAACCGGGCGTGGTAGCGCGTGCCTGTAATTCCGGCTACTCGGAAGGCTGAGGTGGAAGGATCGCCGGAGCCCAACAGGTCAAGGCTGCGGTGGCTGGGAGCGGCCGCTGCACTCCAGTCTGGGCGACAGAGTGAGACTCCAACTCAGAAAAAAAAAAGATATTGGCCTTTAGGGTTCTGAATAGGATTTGGTTGACAGTTCCCATTTCCAGAAGGGTATCTCCTGCATTTTCTAAGATTCTTATAGTTTGAGGTTTTACGTTTAGGTCTTTGTTCCATTTAGAGTTAATTTTTGTGTATGGTGATAGGTAAGGGTCCTGTTTCAATCTTCTGCATGTGGTCAGCCAGTTTTCCCAGCACCATTTACTGAATAGGTTCTCCTCTCCCCAGTGGTTGTTGGTGGAGGCTTTGTCGAAGATGAGTTGGATGAAGAATTTAGGCTTTGATTCCAGAATCTCAATCCTGTTCCATTGGTCTGTGTGCCTGTTCTTGTACCAATACCAGGCTGTTTTGATTACTGTAGTCTTATAGTAAAGTTTCAAGTCTGGAAGCATGATACCTCCTGCTTTGTTTCTTTTGCTAAGGATTTGTTTTGGCTATTCATGGTTGTTTGGGCTTCCATATGAATTTCTGTGTTGTCATTGCCAGGTCTGAGAAGAATGGTGTTGGTAATTTAATGGGTATTGCATTGAATATGTAGATTGCCTTTGATAGGATGGACATTTTAACAATATTGATTCTTCCTATCCATGAGCATGGAATATTTTTCCATTTGTTTGTGTCTTCTTGGATTTATTTGAGCAGCGTTTTGTAGTTCTCACTGTAAAGGTCTTTCACTTCTCTTGTTAGGATGATGCTGAGGTTTTGTTTTTTTTTTTTTGTGGCTATTGTGAATGGGATTGTGCTTTTTATTTGGGTCTCTGCCTGCTTGTTGTTGTTGTATAGGAATGCAACTGTCTTTTGCACATTTATTTTGTACCCCGAGACTTTGCCAAAGTCCTTTATCAGTGCAAATAGGTTTTTGAGAGATTCTCTTGGATTTTCAAGGTAAAGGGTCATATCATCAGCAAAGAGGGATAACTCAACTTCTTCTTTTCCTATTTGGATACCCCTGATTTCTTTCTCTTGTCTAATTGCCCTACTAGGACTTCCAGCCAATATTGAACAAGAGAGGTGAGAGTGGGCAGCCTTGTCTTGTTCGAGTTTTCAGGGGAAATGTTTCCAGTTTCTCTCCACTTAGCAATATGTTAGCTGTGGGTTTATCATAGATGACACTTACTATTTTAAGGTATGTTCCTTCTATACCGAGGTGTTTGAGGGTTTTTATCAAGAAGGGTGCTGGATTTTATCAAAAGCTTTTTCTGCATCTAACAAGACAATCATGTGGTTCTTGTTTTTACATCTGTTGATGTATTTAATAACATTTATGGTCTTGCGAATGTTGAGCCAGCCCTGCATCCTGGGGATGAAGCCTACCTGGTCATGGTGGATGATTTTTGATATGCGTTTTGGATCCGATTTGCTAGACTCTTGTTGAGGATTTTTGCATCTATGTTCATAAGGGATATTGGCCTGTAGTTCTTTTTTTGTTGGATCTTTACCCGGTTTGGGTATCAGTGTGATGTTAACTTCGTAAAATGATTTTGAGAGAATTCCATCTTTCTTAAGTGCCTGGAATACTTTCAGTAGGATTGGTATCAGCTCCTCCTTGTACGTTTTGTAGAATTCTGCTAGAAAGCCATCCGGTCCAGGGCTTTTTTTTTGGTAGGTAGTTTTTATATGAGAGAGTCAATTTTCTGGGTTGTTATTGGTCTATTTAGTGTCTCAATGTCTTCTTGTTTCAATTTGGGGAGGTTGTGTGATGTCAGAAAGTTTTCCATTTCATTTAGATTATCAAGTTTGTTTCCATTTAAGTGTACATAATCTCTGATAATCTTTTGTATTTCTTTGGGGTCAATTGTGATTTGATCTTTTGTATTTCTGATTGTGTTTATTTGGGCTTTTTCTCTCTTTTTCTTGGTCATTCTGGCTAAGAGCCTATCAATCTTATTAATTCTTTCAAAGAACCAGTTTTTGTTTTGTTGATGTTTTCTATGATATTTTTGTCTTCCAAGTTCCGTATTTGGGCTCTTATTTTTGTGATTTGAATTCTTCTGCTAAAATTGGGGTTTTGGTGGTCTTCTCTTTCCCAGCTCCCTTAGGTGATTTGTTAGGTTCTCAATTTCTGATCTTTCCATTCTCTTGATGTGTGCTTGTAGAGATATAAATTCCCCCCTGAGAGGGCATCTCAGGGGTTTTGGTAAGATGTTTCTTCATTTTTGTTTTTCAGCATCATGCTATTTAGTGTCCGTGTCTTTGTGGGCTTTGGGGAAATGTTGTTGGTGTTGATATTTATTTTTATTCCACTATGGTCTGAGAATGTGCATGGCAAGATTTCAACCTTATGGAATTTGTTTATGCTTGATTTATGGCCAAGGATGTGATCAATCTTGGAGTATGTTTCATGTGGTGATGAGTAGAATGTATATTCTGTGGTCATTGGGTGGAATAATCTGTAGGTGTCTATTAAGTCCATTTGGTCGAGTGTCAAGTTTACATTCTAGATCTGCTTATTGCTTTTTGCCTCGATGATCTATCTAGGGCTGTCAGTGGGGTATTCAAGTCCCCTACTATAATAGTGTTAGAGTCAATATCTTTTTTAGTTTACTTACTAGTTGCTTTATAAATGCTGGTGCTCCTGTGTTGGGTGCATATGTGTTTAGGATGGATATTTCTTGTTGATGGATTGACCCTTTTATTATTATGTAGTGTCCTTTTGCATCTTTTTAAATTCTTGATAGCTTAAAGGTTGTTTTGTCTGATATTAAGATTGCAACTCCTGCCTTCTTTTGTGATCCATTTGCCTGGACACTCGTTTTCCAGCCTTTAACTTTGAGTCTGTGTGCATCCCTTGAAGTGAGATGAGTCTCCTGGATGCAGTAAATAATTGTGTCAAAGTTTTTTTATCCAGTCCTTATCCAGGCCACCATTCTGTGTCTTTTCAGCTGTGCATTTGGTCCATTCACATAAAGGATGATTATTGAAATATGATTGTTTATCTCTGCCATGAGGTTCTTATAAAGTTTTTCCTTTGTTGGCTTGTTTTCTTTTGGCTTTGGGATTAATGTATGTGTGTATTTTCAAGTTTCTTGTTGCGCTGTATTCTATGCTGATTCTCTGCTCTGCTGTTCTCTTGGGAAGTATGTGGTCAATCTTTTTCTTCTTTTAAAGTGTCTCCTGTAGAACTGGTCTTGAAGCTGCATAATCTCTTAGGGGTTGGATGTCTAGGAAGGATTTTAATTCTCCTTCACTGATGAAGCTGAGCTTGGCTGGATAGGTAATTCTTGGTTTAAATTGTTTATCTTTGAGGACTTTGAATATAGGCCCTCAGTCCCTTCTTGCTTGTAGTGTTTCTGCTAGGTCTGCTGCTATTCTGATTGATTTTCCCCAATAGGTAGTCTGCCCTTTCTCTCTTACTGCCTTCAGGATTTTTTCTTTTGTGCCTACTTTGTGTAGGCAAATTACTATGTGTCTAGGGGTTGGTCTTCTCATTTGATGTCTTGTGGGGGTTCTCTGTATCTCTTGTGCTTGGCTGATCATATCTCTTGTGAGATGGCGAAAGTTTTCTTGGATTACTTCCTGGAATACTTGCTCCAAATTTTTCTCCATTTCCCTTTCTTCTTCTGGGATACCAATCAGGAGTAGGTTTAGCCTCTTGGTATAATCGCACATCTCTTGTAGGCTTTGTTCTTTCTTTCTGAGTCTTCTTTCTATGTTTTTTACAGATTGAGTTAATTCCGTGTTCTGGTCTTCAAGTTCTGAGACTCTTTCTTCAGTTAGATTAATTCTGCTTTCCATGCTTGTCATCTTGTTATTTATTTCCTGGATGAAAATTTTTATTGCCAAAATCTGTTACAAGTTCTTTCAGTGTTGCATCTTATCTTTCTTGAGTCCTATTCACTCTTTCCATCCATTCCCTAATCCCTGTCGTATTCTGGGGACGGTCTTTGGTGACTTCCATTGTTTGGGCACCAAGGTCTGATTTTTCAGGAGTTTTGTCTTTGGTACACTTGAAATTGCCTGAGGTCTTCCCTTGGCTTTTCCTCATTTGTGACAGATCTCTTGTTTTTCTCTTTAGTTCTGTTATTCAGTGTCAGTGAGAGAGGCTTTCCCTTCTGACATTTGCTCAGACCTCTATTCTTCCCTGATCGGGCTCTGAATTTGTTCTATTTTGAAATAGGATGGTGGATAGGAAGCTCTGCTATCTCTTGTAGTTTTTGAAATTCGAATAAAGTGGGGGATGGGTTGCTATGAATCAGATCCTACTTGCAAATTAAAATATTCACTTATTGTGGTGTGTGTTCCCTGAGACCCACTCCCCACCACCACTCTATATGACAATGCAAAAGCAATGGAACACATACACACACACTCCAAAACAAACTGGATTAACAGCAAAGCAAAACAAAACAATCAGCAATAAAAAGACCCCCCCAAAAACTAACACACACACGCATGCCTAGCACAAAGTGAATAGAGAAGAAAAACAGAAAGACCAAAGGGAAAAAGGGGGGGGCGGGGTGATTCAGGTCGAATCCTCACACATCTATTGATATAACCCTTAAACTATAAAAACTGAATATAAAAAGGACCCAGAAGAGCAAAAGAACAAAAACAAACAACCACAACAAAATCGAAAGATGAACACTAAATCATTCATAAACACACATAAACAGAAAACGACAAATAAAAGAAGAAAGAAACAGAAAAAGAAAAGAAAAATAAAATAAATTTTGTTTTGGGGGGGTGCAGATCAAACCCTCACATACACATTCATGCATAAAGGAAAAATATTTTTAAAATAGATGAACTAACAAGCAGCCAAAAAAAATTTCTTAATTAAAAAATAATTGAAAATTAAAAAAACAAACAAACATAAACCTGCCCTCCTGTGACAGGCTCTGTAATTGCTCTTCAAATCAAGTCTCCTGCAGAGCCACCTCCTTCACTCTCTCCTCGTGCCTGAAGCAGGGAAGGAGGGGGGCAATGGAGGTGGACGGGGCTGCATCCTCCCCTCCCACTCTCCTGTGGTCAGGGAGATCTCCGCCGGTGGGGAGGTGCAGGACGGTCTCTTCCCCAGGTGTGTCCTCTCCCCGGGGCGCCCCAGCCAGGCCTATCCTGGAATGGGGCTCTCCTGCTGCGTCTGACGTCCAGGCTCCGCCCGGCTTTGTCCCTCTCAGTAGGGCCCGGCCGTGCGGGTCTGACGTCCAGGGGGTGGCTGGGAGGGCGGGGTTGGGGTCAGCCCCGGACGCGCCACCCATCTCCTTGGAGCTCCTGCTCCTGCTTTCCTGGCCACACCTGTGTGGGTGGCTGGATCAGGGTAGGGGTGAGGCGCCTGGAACTCAGCACTTGTCAGGTCCCTCTGAAGTTTGTGCTCTCAGGAGGTTCCCTTTGGGCCTGGATCAAGCCCTGAGTAGTCGATCTGCCACTCACAGAGATCGGATCTGTTGGTCCTGTGGTGAGCAAGTTGGAGCATTTTCCTGCCCCACCTTCAGTATGGTGGTGGGCTGCCTTCTTTTCCTCTTCCATGGTAGCTTGCCTCTGGATAACATCCACAGCCCCTTCCAGCACCTTGCACGAGGCAAAGCCCAGAGCAGTCTCTCCTGCTTCAGTGGTGAGGGAGCGCCTGGGGCAATAGTGTCTCCTCCATGCACAACCACCACCACCCCCCC
>NW_006991394.1:30336-32129 GCF_000164805.1 Carlito syrichta | reverse complement strand
TTTGAACACACACACACACACACACACACACACACACACACACACACACACACCCGCTCCAAAGGAAAACTTTCTGTTTTAAAAAAAAAAACAATGGTGCTCTGCTTCTGCGACCTGGGAAGAGCCAGGGACCAAGTAGAGAAGCTGCAGCACCTGCTATTGCACCAGGGGCCTGGCCACCCACTCTCCCAGCATTTTCTTGCCAGGGAGAGTTTGTTGATTTAAAAAAAAAAGAAAGAAAGAAAAGAAAGAGAAAATGGTGCTCGGCTTCTGTGTCCCAGGCATCGCTAGGGTCCAAGTCCAGCCACTGGCACCAGCCGCTACACCAGGAGAGCCCTGACCGCCAGCTCCCTAGCCCTCACTCAGTCCGCCACTCACACGCCCACCCGCTCACCCGCACAGACGCCAAATTTTGCATACACTCACTCACTCCCACGGGGAAACTGGCTTGGCCGCCATCTTCCCCGCCTCTCCTGTGTTTGATTTTTTTTTTTTTTTTTTGAGTTGGAGTCTCACTCTGTCGCCCAGACTGGAGGGCAGTGGCCGCTCCCAGCCACCGCAGCCTCGACCTGCTGGGCTCCGGCGATCCTTCCACCTCGGCCTTCCGAGTAGCCGGAATTACAGGTGCGCGCCACCACACCCGGCTGATTTTTTGATTTATTGTAGAGATGAGGTCTCGCCTGCCCAGGCGGGTCTCGAACCTGCGGGCTCAGGCAATCCACTCACCTCAGCCTCCCAAAGGCGCGGGATTACAGGCTGAGCCACCGAGCCTGGCTCTGTGTTTGATTTTTAATGTGCATTTCTCTGGTGACTAATGAAGACAAGTACTTTCTTACGTGTTTTTTGTTTTTTGGTAAAGTGTCCGTGCGAGTTTTCTCTTTTGCCCACTGTGGTGCTGTCTGCCTTTCATATTGAATTGCAGGAGCTCTTCATACACTGTGAACGGAAGCCCCTTATTAGAAATGTGTATGTGTTATGACGGTCTTCTCCCATTCTGTGTAATCTTTACGTTTCCTGGTGGGCCAACTGTGGCCCGAGATCAGGGTGCAGCCCACCGGTGAGGGATCACAGCCCTAGACAAGCCCAGAGAGGCCTTGCCCTCCTCCAGTGCCTTTGTCCTGGGGCTCCTCTCCCTCCCAGGCCTGTCCCTGTTCCTCCTCCTCTCTCCTTAGTCAAGGTCCTGGGGTCAGAAACATCCTGCCGCGAAGCCCATCATCAGTCAGTCGCCCTACAGGCAACTCTCTGCCCCCCACAAGGCTCCGCCCCCTTCCCAGCAGGGCTCACCCTGGGAGCCTCTGCCCTGCCCTCTCTTGCCTCTGGGAGCCTGTGGTTGCACAGCCGCTCCCTGGGCCTCGAGGCAGCTCCTCTCCAGCCGCACGGCTCCCTCCGGAGTCTCCAGTTCTGCCCCCCGAGGGTCTCACCCTCCTGACACCCAGCGCCCACCGCGGCCCGCAGCCTGCTGTCCTTGCGTTGCTGCACGTTGTCCTCAGAGGCAGAGAAAGCACAGACAGGGCCGGCCTCTGGGCCGGCCGCTTCCTGCTACTCCTGCTCCTGCAGTTGTGTCCTGGTGGGCCTTGGGCCAGAGCCACCCTTCCAGAGTCCGCTCGGGTCCCAGCACCCCCCTCCGGAGCGCAGGGCGCCCCCCCGCTGCTGATGGGGCTGTGGGCAGCGGTGGGCGCTGCGTGTCGGAGGGTGAGACCCCCCTGCGGCGCCGGCTCCCCGGCCCTTCCCACCCCCTGCGTCCCTGTGCCACACGCGGTGCCTGTGGAAGGGTGCTGGTGTGCCCGTGCGGC
>NW_006991394.1:0-30177 GCF_000164805.1 Carlito syrichta | reverse complement strand
GATAACGTTCCGCTCGTGATGCTCGGGACCTCCTGCCTCGGGGGTCCCACCACACTCGCAATCCCCAGCGCTCTCCCGGGGCCCCTGGCACTTCCCCCCCACTGGCCCGGGCAGGACCCCTTCCTTCTCAGCCCATTCCCCAGCCTGGCACTTTCTCAAGGAGCTCAGCCCAGAAATGGAGGAAGCGCCAGGGACCTTCATAACTCAAGAGCATCTGGATTCGGGGCTGAAGGAAGAAGCAGAACAAAACAGAAACACAGCGGCAGGGGTGGAAACACAGCGGCAGGGGTGGGAGGCAGTGCTGGGCTAAAGATTTAGGCCCAGGCACAGCCCGGCCTCCAGGCCGGCACCCCGCCTCCCCGTGGGGCTGCCTTCTCCCGCCTGGAGCCAGGAGGGCTGGGGCCAGACGTCCGACTCTGGCAGCCCCTCTGTTTATTCTTGCGGCTCTGTGACCGCCAGCCTGGAGGACTGCCCAGGGTGCCCTGGAGAGCTTTGTGGCATGGGACTCCAGGGCTCTGTCCCGGAGATTTTGATCCAGGAGGTGCCCCCATGTATGGACCTTAAAACCGCCGGATGGCTGGCGCAGTGACTCAGGCGGCAATCCCAGCACTTTGGGAGGTGGAGGCGAGAGGATTGCTTGAGTTCGGGGGTTCGAGACCAGCCTGGGCACCTTGGGGAGACCTCATCTCTACAATAAATCACAAATAGCAGCTGGGTGTGGTGGCATGCATCTGTAGTTCCATCTACTTGGAAGGCTAGGGTGGAAGGATCGCCTGAGCCCAGCGGGTCGAGGCTGCGGTAGCCGTGAGCATGCCACTGCCCTGTAGCCTGGGCGACACAGTGAACCTCCCACTCAAAAAAAAACCTGCCTGGTGACTCTGACGAGCACCACCCGTAGACAGCAGAGGTTCTACACCATGCTTCCCACACTCTGTTCTGGAGAAGCACAGGGTCCTCCACCGCCCCCTGAGAAGCATGTCCTTCCTGTCTCAGTCCCTGCCATCGGCCATCAACGTCCTCTCTTTCCTCAGGGAGACTCTGGCGGCCCCCTGGTCTGCAAGTACGGCGACGCCTGGAACCTGATCGGCCTGACCAGTTGGAGCACGCCGTGCTCCAAGCCCGTCGGCCCCAGCGTCTTCACCAGGGTCACGAACTTCACCGGTTGGATCGACGAGCAGAAGCAGGAGAACCCCACGCCCAACCCTACCCTGGCTCCTCCACAGGGCCCCCCTCCGGCCATACTGTCCTTGACTGCGCACGCCACTCGCACACTTGGGGTCGGCGTGGTCCTGCTGGCTCCTCAGACCTTCCTCCTGCTGCCACTTCTCCTCGGCAGCCTGTGATGAGCCTGTGGCACCTCCACAAGCACCACTTAATCAACCCCGTCCCTCGGGGCCAGCCTCCCGCGGAGCTCTGTGTTCTCCACCTCTGGACCTTCTGTCCATCTGAGGCCACTGCGACCTAGGCCTGACACAATAAAAACAGTGAAAGAAGCTTCCCTCTCCTGTGTCTGACCTGTCAGAACCACCCCCGTGCTCTGCTGTGCTTCCAGCTCCTCAGGATGGGAAGGTCTCCCTCCTCCCTGGCAGGGACAGCTGAGGGGACACCCAGAGGCCAGGCTGTTTGTATGGGAGACAAGTCTCTCTCCTCTGGGTCCCCTGCGTGGAAAGAATGGAGATCTTCCTGCAGCTGGATGACTTGCACTGTGGCAGGGAGGGAGACGAGGCTTCCAGGCACAGAGGTCACAGAGATTCTTCTTGGGAGGCTGCCAGCAGACTGCAAAGGCTCCTGGCCACCAGCGGAGGGCAATCCCAGAGCCCGGCCTCCACGGCCAGCTCTCAGCCTACTGCATCTGCACCCACAGCCTGCCCTCTCTCTGGTCTGGCCTGGCCTCGAAACCCCTGTGGGCTTACTCCCACCCATGCTGAGGCTTGGCTGTCCCAAGACGCGCTTGCCTAGCCCTGAGTCCATAAGCCAGAATCTGGTCTGCCCCCTGCACGGCTGTCTGAGCCAGATTTGTGCCAGTGGGACCCTCAAAGAGCTTTGCCTCATAGCAGGGCCTACCCAGCCCGCCTCCCAAACTCTTGATGGTAAGAGAGCAGTCCCCAGTCCCCGCAGCCCACTGTGCACCTAGGCCCATCCAGGTGCTCTGTCCAAATTATTTCCAATCCTACTGCCATCCAAGCTGCCCGGCCCTCGCCAGCAGGTAGAGACAAGTCTCACAGGCACGACTGGAAAGATCTCCTGGGCGTGAAGCCCTCGGCTGCCATCAGAGACTTCCCAGCACAGGGTGTCTCCTTCCTTCCTGCCCACTGAGGCACCGCTGAGCAAGACACCCATGCCCCACAGGGGACCTGGCCTTGCAAGCTCAGCGGCGTCTGGAAGTCCAAAGAAAGCATTCCCTCCTCTGATGGCAAGCTCGGTGACGGTGCTTGCTGGGCCCTGAGGTGGCCAGTTCAGATTTAGAGCATTAGCCACTTTCTGTCCCCAGAGCTGCCACTCTGCTTCAGCCTGTGACGACCTCATGCTGGCTGGGCTGGCATTCCCTCGCCTGGCACTTTGTGGGTCAGCAAGCACATTCCTGTGAGGTGCGCGTGGGGTTATGGGATGGTCTGCCTGCCTGCCTGCAGGTGGTGGGCCTTAGACCTCCTCCCTTTCCACCAATGCAGACGCAGAACTAGAGCGCTCTGCGGGCTTGCCAGAGCAGAGGCCCGGCCTGTGTCCCCATTGCCTGAAACCAGCCTCAGTGCTCAGTGCTATTCGCCAGATTCTGTCTCTTTAATCGACCTAGAAGCCAAAGCCTAGCTTGGCTAAGTGCCTTGTCTGAGGTAACATACTAGTAAATCCAGGAACAGGAATTCACACCCGGGTCTCAAGAGAGTGCTCAGAAGCCTTGGTTCTTCCCGGAGTGCAGAATACCTCAAACCCTCTTTCACTTTCTGTCTCAGGTTGCCTTCGAGAGGCACAGGCTGGCCTGTCTCAAGTGTGGCCTGGAATTGCCTCTGGTCAGTGGCAAGGAAAGATCCCAGATAGCCACGGCAGAGGTCAGGGAGGAGAGTGTCATGGTCCAAGTAATGCTCGGTTGCTCCCCTTGATGCCAATAAATCAAATGGGCAGGGAACTGGTAGAAAGTTGATTTCTGAGTTCAAATTCAGGGAGCAGAGTTGGACTCGAGGTCTTTCTTTTTTTTTTGAGTTGGAGTCTCACTCTGTCGCCCAGACTGGAGTGCAGTGGCCACTTCTGGCCACCACAGCCTCGACCCGCTGAGCTCTGGCGATCCTTCCGCTTCAGCCTTCTGAGTAGCCGGAATTACAGGCATGCGCTACCACGCCCGGCTGATTTTTTGATTTATTGTAGAGATGAGGTCTCGCTGCCCAGGCGGGTCACGAACCCGCAGGCTCAGGCCATCCACTCACCTCAGCCTCCCAAAGGCGCGGAGTTATAGGCTGAGCCACCGAGCCCGGCTTTGAGGTCTTTCTAAAGTGGTTCTGCTCACTCTCTGGGCCTTGCAGTCCACTTTTTATAGTCCAGAGTTGTAGGTACCTAGACATTAGCCACGTGACCCGCAGAGCATTGTACAGAGCTTAAGTTGCAGCTGCATTTTACATTGAGATAGTGACATTTAGAATAAGGGAAGTTTACAAGGTCTAAGGCATCAGGCACTGCAAAAGTTATGTAATTCACAAGACTTATGATTACACTGACACAAAAGTTATACAAATCGCAAGACCTACAATTACACTGATACTATATTGTTCAAACCTATGACTATTAAGAAAGGAGTAGACCCCGTATGGTGGCTCTGCCTGCAATCCCAGCACTTTGGGAGGCTGAGCCGAAAGGATTGCTGGAGACCAGGGGTTCAAGACCAGCCTGGGCAACTTAGTGAGACCTTATCTCTACAATGAGTCACACAAACTAGCTGGGTGTGGTGGTGTGTATCTGTAGTTCCGGCTACTTGGAAGGCTAAGGTGAAGTGATAGCCTAAGCCCAGCAGGTTGAGTCTGCTGCGACTGTGAGCGTGCCACTGCACTCTAGCCTGGGTAATGAGAGTGAGATTCCAACTCAAAAAAAACAGGGAGTAAATAGAGGTTTACATCTTTGGATGTAGTCTGCAGGGAAGTCAAGGATTCCCCTGAAGCTACTTACTGGAAGTGCAGAGAAAACAAGGGGACTCTCAGGAATGGGCTCAGCAATTGCAGGAGAACTGGAATCCCACCATGTCCTTCTCTAGGAATTGTGGCAACATGGAGGGACATGAGTGTGTCCCTGTATTGGAGAGTAGATCTGCAGGGCCAGGGAGTGGGGCTGATGTGAGAAATAAGAATGGTGATTCAGTTTCGAATCAGAGCCTGACTTATCTTGGGTTCTCACAATGGTGCCTCAATGCTTTGTGCTTCTCTTTTGTTGACTCTCTTCTTGCTTCTTTGTGTTTCCTTTTCACGGGCTTCTCACTCTGGTGGGCTTCCTGTTTAAACTTTTGGCAGGATCCAATCAGAATGATTCTGTAAGCCAACTGGACAATAGGACATGCAAATGAAATGATTCTGTAAGTCAATCAAGATGTGTCCGTAGTCATTGTTTGGGAAAGCCTGTAACTTCTGAGGAAGCAGGTGAGGGACCTGCAGTTCAGGGATTCCCAGGGTGCATCTGTGTGCCTGCCCACCAGACACCCAATCTCGCAAGACCATCATTAAAGTCTCCCTTCTGCTGCACTGTATGTCACTGTGTCCATCCTGATTTTGGACCGTTGAGTTTGTTTCTCACCATTTAGGAGCTTATCCAGGATACTCTGCATCTGCGGGAGGGGAGCCCCAGCAGAGGGGGAGATGCGTCCCACCTGATTTCGAGTGACTTACTCTGCTTGGGCAACTTGGCTGCTCGTGGCACTGCAGATAAGCCCGAGACTATTGCTCAGGAAGCAGAAGGGACACAGGGGCGGGGAGTGGGGGGAGGGTAGCAGGCACTGTAGCAGCCAGGGAACCTCATGCACAAGCTAAGGTAGGAAAAACTGGACTGCAAGTATTGCTTTGGTGGTTGGGGCATTCTCAGAGGTTGAGTGTGTGTGTGACTGAGACGTATCCCCGATACTAAGTGAGTCCCAGCCTGAGGTTCCATTCTCCCACAAGAGAAATGGCTGGAGATGGATGAAGTGAATCCCAGGGTGCGTGAGAGACCTCCCGTATGGGGGGTTGAGTGCATGGGGAAACTCAGGCATGGAAATCAACTAGGGAATACAAGAAACTCCTCGTAATTAGGGCTGAGTCTTAAAGTTAGCTGAGAATGGGGGGGAAATTCTAAGCCTAGGGAACACAAGAAAGGGTGAGGTAAGATTTCTCATTCTAACATTACCCTGGATAGTCCCCTGGGGAAATGTTAAGGGCTTGGGGGGCTAGCCCTCGTACCAAGAACAAGGGGTATGATCAGGAGGACTGCAGTGGCCATATGAAAACAGGAGCACCCTTCATGTCTGGACAGTCAGCCGGCCAAGCAAAAGCACCCAAATGTAGCCCCTGAGTGGGACAATGACAATCAAGAGTGTGGCAGAGAGGGGCTAGAAACAGGTAAAATTATTCCTTTTTAAAAATCGACTCTCAGGCTCCAAACCTGCTAGACATAGGACACAAGAAAACCAAATAGCCACAAGCCACTTTCCTGCAAGTGCAAGATAGTAATCAATTCACAACCTTACCCCCACATCCTCTCTTTGTAAAGCTATCAGTTTATAACCCCTGCTTGTCATGTATATCCTGGAAGCAATTTGTTCTTTGAAAATCTGGTTTAGGCCGGGTTCAGTGACTCAGCCTATAATCCCACGCTTTGGGAGGCTGAGATGAGTGAATTGCCTGAGTCCACGGGTTCAAGACCCGCCTGGGCAACTTGGCGAGACCTCATCTCTACAATAAATTTTTAAAAATTAGCTGGGCATGGTAGTGCGTGCCTGTAGTTCCAGCTACTTGGAAGACTGAGGTGGAAGTATCGTCGGAGCCCAGCGGGTCGAGGGTGCGGTGGCCGGGAGCGTGCCACTGCACTCCAGTCTGGGCGACAGAGTGAGATTCCAATTCAAAAAGAAAAGAAAAGAAAAGAAAATCTGGTTTTGCTGAAAACAACCTTGCAAATTCCAAAAAACATGTATAGCCATACAACCCGACCCCCTCCCTTACCCAGACTAACATACAAAACCCTCCTTCTCTTCCTCTGGGTTTCTCAACCTTGAAACATTAGCCTGCTGAGTCACGCTGGCACCACTAAAACGCTGCTTCTCAAATTAGCCTCGGTGTCAGGGTCTCTCTGTCTTCCTGCAACATTTCTTGGTGCATTGGCTGGGAAACAGTTCAGAGACAGTGTGTTCCACCTCCTTTGTCACTGGGGTACAATCCCCGGGGCGATGGAAGAGGCAATCTCACCTGGCGCCCAACGGACCTTTTGATCCGTAGGAGGGAGACACCCCCCCCAGCGCACCAAGGCACAGATCTCAGAGCACAACAGAGACCCAAAAGAGGCGATGGAACTGGTGTGAGGAACAACGCCCCCGAAAAGGGTAGGAACAAGGGCCTTTGCACAGACCTGCCAGCAGAGGGCAGAAGGGGAGCTTGATCACCTCCCGGAGTGGGCGAGTAGTCTCCCATCCGAAGGAAGGGACCGGAAGGCAGTGGAAGAAAACACGGCCTCGAGATGAGCCTGTTGACGCCTAGAAATCGGGCGGAGGGTCGGAGAATGTGCTGTGTGATTGTGTGTGGATGAGATGGACAGCGGAAGGGTTCCAACCTGACCACAGGGCCAAAGCGAGTGTTGAGTCCCCGTGTAAGCCGGTGACGACTTCATACAACTGAGGGTGGCCCCAGCCCTGTAATAAGGTTGGTCCAGGTGGGGGGTTTGTATCAACCCGACAATGGCTAAGAGGTGCCTGAAATATCTCTGTGAGGAGTATGACTGGAGGAAGACGAAGCAGCTGTTTCCCACACCCTTTGTCACCTTATTTGTGTGTATCTGCCATCTTTAGGGGGAGCACATGGGTGGTAACCAAAGTAAGAATACCCCTTTTGACTGTATGCTTAAGAACGTTGACCAACGTTTCTGTGGAGAGTGTTAGGGTGTCAAACTGTCTCAGAGAAAGCTCCATACGTTCTGTGAAACAGATTGGCCCTCTTTCAGGGTTGGATGGCTGCTGGAGGGATCCTTGGATAGAAGACCCATTAGGGGAGTATATAGGATTATAGGAGGAGAACCAGGTCACCCAGACCAATCCCCTAACATTGTCTGTTGGCAGGATGCGGTCCTTGCATGGTCCTCTTGGCTAAAAGCTTGGGGGGGAGACAACTGCAAAATTATGGTAGCCCGCAAAGCAGCCCAGTCCAAATGCCCCTCAGAGTCTGATGAGTTGGCCCGCAAGTCGGTGGTGGCTGATGAACCGGAAATCCCACCACCTTATTCTCCAGTCTACCCACCATTGCCACCTGCTCCAGTGGCCCCAGCCACAGTTAGGGGCTCACAATCAGAATGCACCCCCAAGCCTAGTACGTCTCTTAAACCATCAGAGGACACCCAAACCACCCAGAAAGCAGCTGCCAGAGTGCATGTCTAACTTCACATCGGAGGACTGTCGTGGTACCTTCCAGAAGCCACTGAGGGAGACTAGGGGACCTATTTATTATGATCAAGAAGGCCAGATCCAAGGTGGGCAGCGCACATTTGTGTACAAGCCTCTCACCACCACAGACCTCCTGAATTGGAAAAGTCATACGCTGTCCTTCACAGAAAAGACTCAGGCTACGATTGACTTAATACAGTCCATTATTCAGATGCAGAGGCCTACTTGGGCAGCCTGCCCCCACCTCCTCCTGACACTCTTCAATACTGAGGAGCGTCGGGGAATTACACAGGGGGCTATTAAATGGCTAGAGGAACACACCCCGGCTGAAGCACTCAACGCCCAGGCATATTCCCGAAATCAGTTCCCAGAGAACCCCCCAATGGAACCCCAACAGTAACCAGGGGCTGCAAATGCTTGAACGGCATCAGAAGGCCCTCCTAGGAGGTATGAGAGAAGGAGGGGAAACAGCCATAAATATGAGCAAGGTCTCCGAGGGGTTCCAGGGAACTGACGAGAGCCCAAGCCAATTCTATGAGAGACTCTGTGACGCCTTTCAGCTATACACCCCCTTTGATCCGAGGCAACTGAAAATCAGTGTATGGTAAATGCAGCTTTTGTTGGACAGTTCTCAGGGGATAGCCGACATAAGCTACAAATCTAGAGGGCTTTGCTGGAATGAATGCCAGCCAGCTGCTAGAAGTTGCCACTGAAATGTTCATTAACCAAGATAAAGAGGCCCGACAAGAGGCAGACCAAAGACAGAAAAGGAAAATGTCCATGCTTGCTGCTGCCACGGCAGGTGTCAGATAACAGGGCCCACCAGGAGGAAACAGAGGCAGAGGTCGGGGAAAAAGACAGGCAGATCGGGAGTTTCCCAGAGCAAGACCTGGACCGCCTCAGCCTGCCCAGGGACCCCCTAAACCCCATCTAACTGCCTACACAAGGGACACCACAATCCCCTGTAAAGTTAGAAACCAATGTGCCTATTGTTACCAAGAAGGCCACTGGAAAGGTCAATGTCCCCAATGAATAGCTGATGAGGAAGCCCAACAGAAAAATGGCCCACAAGGCTCCACTTATCAAGAGGATCCACCAGCTTCTAACAGTTTTATGAGCCTGGCCTCTATGGAAGGATGGCAACAAGGACAGGTCAGACCGGGCTTCCTGCTATCTTTAGGTCCCCAGGAGCCTATGGTCAGCATGACAGTAGGAGGCCAACGTATGATCTTCATGGTCGACACGGGAGCTGAACCCTCCATGATCACCCAGCCTGTAGGTCCCTTCTCCCCCAAAACAGGCTAATGTTATGGGAGTCACTGGGCGTCAAGTCAGACATCCCTTCACAGTGCCAACGCTGCACAGTCAGCGGCCATGAGCCCATACAAGAGTTCCTGTATCTCCCGGATTTCCCCCATAACCTTGATGGGACGGGACCTCCTGGGAAAGCTTTGAGCTCAAATAACCTTTGATTCTCCTGACCACGTAACTCTGAAATTAAGAGGCCCAGAAACTAAATCATGACCCTCACTGTCCCCCAGGAAGAGGAATGGTGGCTCTACAGCCTAACGAAGGCCTCACAAAATTCTCCAGAGCTGCCATTTCGAGTACCGGGAGTGTGGGCAGAGTCCAATCCTCCAGGACTGGCAAGAAATATATCCCCCATGACTGTGGAACTAAAGCCAAGGGGTGAGCCAGTCCATTAGAGGCAGTATTTCATCCCATGCAAAGCACAAATAGGAATACACAAGCACCTGGAGAGGCTCTTGCATTAGGGAATCTTCCGGGTTTGTCAGTCTGCTGGAAATACGCCTCTGTTCCTGGTGCAGAAGCCAGGCACAGGCAACTACCGGCCAGTTCAAGACTTGCGAGCCATAAATCAGGCTGCAGTCACGCTACATACACTCTGTCGTCCCAAACCCATATAGGCTGCTGGATCTCGTTCCTGCTGAGGCTGTTTTCTGCAACTGCTTGGACCTTAAGGACGCTTTCTTCTGCATCCGCCTGGCCCCAAGAAGCCAGCTGATCTTCGCTTTCCAATGGGAGGACCCAACAAATGGCACCAAGGACAGTTACCTTGGACCTGGCTGCCCCAAAGATTCACGAATTCTCCAACCATCTTCGGTAGGGCACTAGTCTCAGATTTAAAACCCTTTCCAGCACACCGTGTGGCTGTACCTTGCTCCAGTATGTAAATGACTTTCTGTTGGCAGCACCAACCCGGGAAAACTGTATGCAAAGGACACAACAACTGCTCACCCTCCTGTGGGAGGCGGGTTACAAGGTTTCAAAGAAAAGAGTCCAAATATGTCAGGAAAAAGGTACCCAGGTTTTCATTTGTCCCAAGGACACTGCCAACTTGGCCCTGAAAGGAAACAGGCAGTGTGTTCAATACCAGTCCCAACTACCTGGCGTCAAGTCCAGGAGTTTTGGGGGACTACGGGGTTCTGTAGAATTTGGATACCTAACTTCTCCATCATGGCAAAACCCCTCTATGAAGCCACAAAGGGGGGGGGGGGGGTGACCGGGAGCCTCTGCTATGGGAAAAGGTTTGGCAACAGGCCTTTGAACAAATTAAACAGGCCCTCACCAACGCACCTGGTCTGGGACTCCCACATGTGACTAAGCCCTTCTTTTTATATGTGTGTGAATGTGTTGGCACTGAGTAAGAGTCTTGACTCAAATGCTAGGATCATGGCATAGACCCATGGCATATTTATCCAAACAGCTAGATTTTGTGGCTCAGGGCTGACCACCTTGTTTATGAGCCCTGGCGGCCATGGCACTCCTGATAACAGAAGCTGACAAACTATGGGACAAAACCTAAGTGTCAGGGTTGTGTTAAATTTAATGGAACACAAGGGGCAATATTGACTATCCAATGCTCGGATGGTCAAATACCAGGGAATGCTCTGTGAAAACACACGCATTTGTCTAGAGGTAGTAAAGACCCTAAATTTGGCAACCTTACTACCTATAGAGCCAGGACGGCCAAACCATGATTGCACTGAAATAATAAATGAAGTGTTCTCTAGCTGTCCAGATTTAACAGACCAGCCAGTCACAGGGCTATGTGCTAATGTTAATTTTGGGGAAGACATAAAATATGGCAATGAAATTCTAGAGCTACTAGACGCTGTAGGGGCACCGAAGGAGGTAGCAGCCATACATTGCAGAGGGTCTCAAAAGGGACATGCAACAACTGCCAAAGGAAATCGCAAAGCAGATCAAGAAGCAACACTCGCAGCAACAAGAGAAACTGTCAAAACGACTGCCATAACCACGGCCCTGCTCCCTAGCCCACTGACGAACTGGAGCCCTTGCTACACACCAAATGAGAAAACATGGTTTGAAACCAAAAGAGGACAATACTTACAAGCCGGATGGTAGAAATTTCAAGACGGCTGAACAGCAATTCCAGAATCGTTGGCTCCAGTATTTGTCAGGCAATTTCACCAAGGGACACACAGCGGACTGACAGCTCTTGAAAATACCCTCAGTAAGTACTTCTATGTCCCCTGACTCTCCAGTACAGGGTGGGTAGTCTGTGAACAATGTATAATTTGTGCTCAAAATAACCCATGGCAGAAACCCAATGACCCCCCCTGAGTGCAGCATATGGGCGGGGGGTACCCTTTGAGAGTCTTATCGTGGACTTTGCAGAACTCCCAAACTGCCAAGGCTACAGATATCTCCTTTTTTTTGCATGTACTTTTTTGGGTTGGGTTGAGCCCTTCCCCACAAGGACTGAGAAAGCCACCAAAGTGGCCCGACTCCTGTTAAAAGAAATCATTCCTTGGTTTGGACTCCCAATCACTATAGGATCAGACAATGGACTGGCATTTGTAGCCAAGGTAGTACAGTTAATGACAAGAGGACAGCAAATCAAATGGAAGCTCCATACAGCCTATAGGCCACAAAGTTCAGGGAAGGTGGAGAGAATGAACTGGACCTCAAAATCACAACCAAGTAGCTATGCCAAGAAACTCACTTAGGCTGGGTTCAGCTTCTGCCAATAGTCCTTCTAAGAGTAAGGTCTAGCCCCAAAAAACAAACAGGTTTCTCACCTTTTGAAATCCTTTATGGGCAGTCACCCCCCTCTTGTTAAAGGCATACAGGGAGACTTAAAGGAGTTAGGAAATCTTACTCTGAAACAACAAACACAAGTCTTAGGTTCAGCCTTAAATGCCATCCATTATCAAGTCAGAGAATGGCTACCAATTAGTTTAGCATGGATGCCCATTATCTTAAACCAAGTGATACGGCATGGGTAAAAAAATAAAATGTACAGCCTCTAAAACCCTCCAGAGGAGCCCATTTACTGTCTGTATATCTACCCCAACTGCAGTCAAAGTAGCCGAAATAGTTACCTGGATCCATTACAGCAGAGTTTGCCTGCCTCCCAGGCCTGGGAGTGCACCACAAATCTGTCAGCTCCCTTAAACTGACCCTCCGGAAAGTCACTGAGGCTGACAGAAAACCTGAAATGAATTCCCCAAGCCCTGCTCTACCCACTCCAGAACTGGCCAATCTATGCACAGCTGAAGTTGTAGGATCCATCGGCCTTGCTTCAGCCACATGCTGGACGCTGGCTGATCTACACACAGCAGAAGCTTGAGGATTCAATGGAATCAACACCTTACGGATAAGCCATTGTTTCTAAAATTACATGCCTATGCTTTGTCAACGTTTGTATTTGCCAATTGTTATACTGTTTGTCGTTTTATTTACTATAGGACTGGCAGAGCCGACCCCTACAAATTGGACATGTTGGGAAAAGGTCTCACTAGCATTTCTGCCCCTTCTTATAATAGGAAGCCTTCTTGTGCTTTTATGTACTTCTGCCTAATTTGGGTGTCTATCGCTTCCCCCACACACCCAGCATGTAAATGTATACAAGTGAGCTGGCCAGACGTAAAAGTCTTCCATTGTTATTCATCCCAGCCAGAAATTTGTTATACTAACAAACATATCTGTACCCATAATGGCTGGCTGTACTTTACCGGATTATCAAAACAGAGCTACTAGTACACTAAAGCTGGTGATATAGCTTGTAGCACCCTCAGAAGCACAAAAAAGAAGTTGCAGAATTTATAACTCCCCCGGCTATCCAACAATCAGAGTTAGCCCCCTTCCCTCAACCATGGGAAGTAGGCCAAAATCTGTTGATAGATTTGGCTGAAAACAGCCCGGACACTTGGTGTCACCAATTGTTGGGTAAGCAGAGGCGTCCTAATGACTGAAGAATGGCCCTGGAAAGAAACTAGCTTTGATGCATACCAGCTCCTTCAGTGGAACCATTCTGTAACTGTTAGAACAAACAAGCTACCCCCAAAATGGGTCCTCTCCTCAATAATTGGAGAAGACTGCTTAAGCAACTTATACTCAACGGGTAGGAGAAACTCCTTGCAAAATATTATACTGGAATTCAACTCACCAAACCTGGTGGCCAACAAGGCCTGTTTGGTATTGAGCACCTGCTTGTGCAACTAAATCTTCTAAATGTACTGTTGTCACCCAAACTATAAGTAACTGGACAGTACTATCCGCTGAACAACCTAACCCATTTCAAGGTATCCCTGTTTTAAATCAAAGCTGGACAAACCTGTCCTCTATGTCAAAACCTCTGGAAAGCCCCCAAAGGGCTGTTACGGATATGAGGAAAGGTTGCATATACCCAGCTTCCAGCACTACGGAAAGGCACATGTACCATAGCAATAATCCAGCCAGGATTTTTCCTTCTGCCTAACCCGAAGGGAGACGAACTGGGCATCCCCCTTTATGAAAGCCTCAAAACACAGGATGCTCCATCTCTTGATCAACCTCTTAATATAGGAGGGACCCAGATTTGGAAAAATGACAAATGGCCACCCCAGAGAATTGTAACTACTTATGGCCCAGTCACGTGGGCACAAGAGGGAAGTTGGGGATACCGCATGCCTAAACATATGCTAAATCACATTATCAGGTTACAAGCTGTCTTGGAAGTTACAACTAATCAAACAGCCACGGCCTTTGAGCTCGCTGCTCAGCAACAAGCCCAAATGTGTGCCGCCATTTATTAGAACCACTTAGCTTGGACTACCTACTAGCAAAAGAAGAAGGAGTATGTGGTATATTTAATAACTCTGACTGTTGTTTGCAAATAGATGATAATGTAGCAGGAAAAATAGATCGCAACACCGAGACTATTATAGGAAGTGGCACTTTATTATGCTGGCTAGCACAGCGGGCCCGAGAACCTAATGCATCCAAACCGAGCACCCCAGAGCAGGAGAAGTGGGGTCTTATACCCTTGTTCAGGTAAGGGAGGGGGTCATGTTATGAGATTACATACTTCCTTTGGAATTTTACAAGGTTGTACTCAGCAAAATCATTTTTTAAAAGAACAAATGGTTTCCAGGAACTGCAGGCTTGTAAACCATCAACTTCAGAAAGGGGATTTTAGATAAGACTCTTTTCCATTTCCATGAAATGGCCAATCTCTGGGCCATTTGGCCTTTCTTAAACAAAACCTGCCTGGTGCCTGGTGGATCTTTAAAGTTGCAACTTGCTTTTCAAAAGGAAATATCTCTAACTGCTACCACCCCCTTTCTGCCGCTGGGCTAGTGGGAGTCATCCCCAGTGATTGCCATGAAGCCAACTGCTGATCCTGAAGCAGCTACATGTCTTTCTGTGTTTATTCACTCAATCATACAAGAAATATATTTGAGCATTTGCTACATCCTGCCACAATAATAGTAAAACTATAACTGATATAGCCACCAATACTAGAAAACGTGCCCATGTCCCAGTACAAAAAATGGCATGGCATAAAAATTGGCAGTTCGTTTGAAAACATGTTCTCAGGTCTGGGAGGATTTCAGTACATTATTGGATCTGGAGTCCTCTCGCTGGGATCCTGTCTTAACCTCCCTGGATTAGCCCCAATAATTATGAACTCCATCTTTGAGTTTGTGGAAACAGTTGTTGAACAAAAAACTGCAGCCAAATTAATACACCAAATTGAAGAGGATGCTCTTTAACCCATGAAGTGTCAACCATCAAAGTGAGAAATGTGGCAGAGAGGGGCTAAAAACAGTTAAAGTTGTTCCTTTTTAAAAATCAACCTGCAAGCTCCAAACCTGCTAGACATGGGACATGAGAACACAAACAGCCACAAGCCACTTTCCTGTAAGTGCAAGATAGTAATCAATTCACAATCTTACCCCACATCCTCTCTGTGAAGTTATCGGTTTACAACCCCTGCTTGTCATGCATATCCTGGAAATAATTTGTTCTTTGAAAATCTGGTTTTGCTAAATACACCTTGCAAATTCCAAAGAAAAATGTATAGCCATACAACCTGACCCCCCCCTTACGTAAACTAATATATAAAACCCCTCCCCTCTTTCTCTGGATTGCTCAGCCTTGGAGCATTAGCCCACTGAGTCGCGCTAGCGCCAATAAAACATTACTTCCTAAGTTAGCCTCCATGTCACGGTCTCTCTGTCCTCCTGCAACAGCTCCAAGGAGAGCAGTCTTTTGCACTATGCCAATGTCCGACTGACTGGCCGAGGCTCAGCTTGTTAAAGAGGGCAATCTGCTTTATCTATTTAGATGTTACTCTTACCCAAAAACACTCTCACAGAAACGTCCACACTAGTGTTTGACTGTTATGGTTTGAGAAACACTCAGCTGCTCCCCTTGATATCAGTGAATCAAAGGGGTAGAGAACTGATAGAACAAAGTTTATTTCTGAATTTGAATACAGGGAGCAGAGCCAGACTCGAGGTCTTTCTCAGATGGTTCTGCTCACCCTCCAGGCTTTTACAGTTCACTTTTATAGTCCAGAATTGTTGGTACCTATACCTTAGCCACATGATCAGCAGAGCATTGTGTAGAAATTACGTTATAGCTGCATTTTACATTTGGATGGTGACTTTTAGAGTAAAGAAAAGTTTACAAGGCCTAAGATATCATGCTTTGCAAAAGCAATGCAAATCACAAGACTTGCGATTACATGAAAAGAAAGGGAGTAAATAGGGACTTACATCTTTGGGCATAGTCTGCTGGGAAGTCAAGGATCCCCTGAAGCTACTTACTGGGAGTGTATAGAAGACAAGGGGGCTCTCAGGAATGTGTTCAGGGATGTGCAGGTGTGCTTGAATCCCTGCCATGCCCTTCTTAGGGGCTGTGGCAACATGGAGGGACATTAGTGGGTCTCTGTATCGTTTCCCCACTGTCAGCTGAGGCCATGATAGCGATCATGGGAGTAGTTATATCATGCTGCCTTCACATAAATGTGCACGTGGCTTTTTTCCCTCAGCTGGTTTTCATGCTTCATGGGTGTAGGTGTGAGCGCAGGAATTCTGACAGCACATCAGGTACAAAGTGCGATGGCTTAAATATAGTAATATTGCTATGACAAACATAGTTAAAAGAACTTCCCTATGCCTGAAAGGAGGCCCTGTAACCCTGATGGGAACCAAGAAAACGTGTTAGAAAACCAACCAGAGACTTGCAAGCACCTCCTCAGCGTAAGCATCTGCATTGCCTTGAGCAATCATGCTGGTTTTCGTTTGGCTGAGCATTGCCACGTTCCCCAAGCCATCTGGAATGAAAGGGCAACACTCACTATGGATAATGGTGCACGGGCCTCCTCAGACACAGTAAGAACATCTAAAGCCATTCCTTCTATAGCTCTGCCTTGCAGATTATTTTTGCTTTTACTCAAGGCTCGCTGTGTGAACTTTGCTAAGGCTTTGATGTGGAGGGACACACTTTCCAGCCCTAGATTGAGTGAAAAGAAATTAAGGACGTAATCTTACCATTTAAAACAGATCTAGTCCATCGAATATGCAGATAGGGCAAGCTGACTATGTTTGTTTTTTGCAGAGTGCTGTATTTGTGTCCTTGAGCCCATGGAAAAGCCCAGAGTGCATCTATCAACCCATCCTGGGGGAAGCCAAGGCCATGATTAGTACCACAGATCCACAGAGTCCCAGTGGGAGCTCACCTGTATACCTCTGGCCTGAGTCCGATCGGTGGTAAAAAAATCACAGTCTAAGGACGATAAGGTTTTGGCATTGTTCTAAAGGGACCCACCCAATATGTTATGCTGTATTCAAAAGATATTGCCCTGAGTGTTTTTGTTGTTGCTGTTGTTTCCAACACAAGGGGTTGGTTTGTTTAATCTACCATATTCAGGTGGGAGCCATATAATCCTATCCCATACCTGATGGAACCCTTCCTTGGTTCAGTAATTGAGATGTGGGACTTCAGGCTCATGCTGATTATGTTGGTTAAAAATTAGAATATTGACCGGATGTGGTGGCTCATGCCTATAATCCCAGCACTTTGGGAAGCCAAGGTGAGAGGATTGTCTGAGCCCCCGGGTTCGAGACCAGCCTGGGCAACTTGATGAGACCTCATCTCTACAATAAATCAAAAAATTAGCGGGGCATGGTGGCACATGCCTGTGGTTCCAGTTACTTGAAAGGTTGAGGCAGAAGGATTGCCTGAGTCCAGCAGGTTGAGGCTGTGGTGGCTGGGAGTATGCCACTGCCCTCCAGCCTGGGTGACAGAGTGAGGCTCCAACTCAAAAAAAATTAATATATTATCTCTTGTGGTAGATACATACAAAAAGGTAAAATCATGACCTGGTTCATTTATAGTTTCCTTATTGGGCCACTGCTGCAAATGAATTCTTTTTAGGACATCACTATTAGCTCTTCAACTTCCTACTTTGAATTCTCGAAGTACAGATCCAGCTGCTTCCAGTCAGTCCCCTGGAGGGGTGAGACCCACCAGGGCAGCCCAGAAGCCCCTGAGACTGGAAGTTGCCAACAAGTCCAACAGTTTGAATAATTGAATGTAGCAGCATAGGAATAGACCCACTCTGAATAAACATTTTCACTGGTAGTTATAGCACAGTGTAGCAGAATAAGAATAGTAAGAATCATTTTGTTTGCTTAAATGGCAGCATTAAGTCCTGTACCGGCTCTACTGTCCACTGAGGCTGTGGCTCTGGTCTGGGAACACGTTCTCTCTGTTCAGGTGCATACTTTTTCACTCGGGAATGGTGCATCCAAGGCTTGATGCCCGCGAGCTTCAATGCAGTAAGAGTGACAAGTCGGACATCACAGAGTCCCTTCCATTTCTCTTGCAGCTGGTGGTTGGGTCCTCCCTCTCTCCAGTCCTTTAGCAACACTCGCTGCCCTGGGTGGAAGGGATGTCTGGGTTCTCCATGGACCAGGAAGTTCCTTGGGGAAGCAAGCATATGAACCGTGGCTAAAATTTGTCCCAAATGGACAACGTATTTCCTTATGAACACCTATGTCTGTGGCCCTTTGGAGGTATAGGAAAAAGGTCCCCCATAAACAACTTCAAAGGGACTGACTTGGACCCTGAGCAATGCAATACCTGAGCCATGCAATGCCAGATACCTGTGTTCAGTTTGTGTCTCCAAAAGATTCCTAGTAATTCTTATGCTAAACCACGAATGGAAAGGTTGGGCTGTCCTAGTCTTACATCTGATAGGATTTTCTTTGGATTTGCCAAAGGGTGGGATAGGCTGCCACTTGCCTGCAGTAAAATGTAATTTTTAAAATGTCGGAATGCCTCCTAAAACCTACCTGTGGGAAATTCATCGATCTTTGTAATCTGTGAAAGCTACCCTGCTTCAGTGATTCCTCCCTTAGAGATTTCTGGTCCCATAATCATATGGGGTGCTGAAGGGTGAAGGTCCATTTTCTGTAACTTCTTCAGAGCTGGCAGTGGGTATAGTCCTGCCTAGCTAGAGATTGAAAACCTTTCCCTGGCCAGACTCAGTGGCTCAGCCTGTAATCCCAACTTCACTTTGGGAGGCTGAGACAAGCAGATTGCCTGAGCCCATGGGTTTGAGACCAGCCCGGGTAACTTGGTGAGACCGCGTCTCTACAATAAATCAAAAATTAGCCAGGCGTAGTAGTGCGCCTGTAGTTCTGGCTACTTGGAAAGCTGAGGCAGAAGGATCGCCTGAGGCAGAAGGATCGCCTGAGCCCAGCAGGTCGAGGCTGCGGTGGCCATGAGTGGCCACTGCACTCCAGCTTGGGTGACAGTGAGACTCCGACTCAAAAAAAATAAAAATAAAAATAAAACCTCTCCCTGTCTGATCTAAGGTATCCAGATCTGTTTTCAGCAGTGACATCGTTTGCAGGCACTGGCTGGAATCCTTACAGGACCATTGTGTGGGTATGAAATTGCTGGATTCTGGAAGAAAGAAATTTAACCAGACACTGAAAGAGACATGGACCAAAATTTAGCAGGATCATAATCATTACAATAGGCTTAATAAAAGGAATAACTGAAGGAAACCCCTCCTTCTTCAGGAAGTAGAACAATTAAGTGAAGCTTGGTATACACAGTGACAATGGAGGTGGTGACTGATCATTTTATGTACAAAAGCTACAGGACAGGCAGTTACCAGCATAACTGAATTTCTGTGGCTTTATTATAAGTTTCAGCTTTCAGAGTTTTTAATGTATATCTGGGCTGTAGTGGCAACCTGATAGATTTTTCTGGACTATAATTTGAACCAGACACTCAAGTGAATTTTATATCAATCGTGAAGAGAAATTTGAAAATGTTTGGAGACTCGCACCCAGAAAAGACTTCATTATGTAACTTAAATGATAAGACAAAAAAAAAAAAAGAACAAGAGAATTTTAAAACAAGTGTACCTGTTTCTTTTGAAACATAATTTTTTTTAGTTTCCATTTTTGCTAAAGTTAACTTATAGTAGGATTAGTTTACTTATTTAGACTTAATGTGTCTTATTTGCACATAAAGTGTAATGAGTTTGTTTGCCATATAGGCCCTTTTAAAATTAGCTTTGTTGGAACTTTTTCCTATACGGAATCTCAGATTATCCTAAACTGTAATCTTAATTTTTAAAAGCAGTCTGTTTTGAATTATTATTTCAGTTAGAGCCTTGGTAAAATAACCAGCGTTACAAAAGAAAAAAATTCTTTATTGAACTTATGCAAATAACCAAAATTATTTGTAGGAAAAAATAACCTGTAAACTGCTCCAAGAAAAAGATTTTTCTCTCAACTCTAAAAATATAACAAGAATAATTGGTAATACTTTAAACGAAGAAGTTATAAAATTATTTGGTTTTTATTAACTCAGTTAATGCAATTAACCCTTGTTTCACGCAGTCTTATATTGGATTAGCAGTCCTCGTGAGCACACAAGTTTTTTTTATAAGAGTTCTGGAAGAGTTTAAAGTTGTTAGGAATTTGCACTGAATAACATCTTTTAGATTTTAGCTAACTTGACCATATATGTGACTAATCTGACATAAACCTTTAACAGTTTGAATTTAAAGGCATTAAGTTTGCTGACAACTTAAGTACAAAGAGTATGACAGAAGCAAAGTTTTATATTTTAAAGCTTTTAGCAGAAATGATATTTAACCAGTAGACCAACAGACTCAGACAAAATGAAAGCGTTCTATTTTACCGATTTTTAACATTGTGGTTACTTACTAAGGATTGATGGGTTTCTGTTTTTTAAAAAAATACTGTTACTTTGATATAATGGCATTTTGGACTGACATCAGTGATGGATATTAATGGTAAATTCATAGATGTAATTATATATATGTATATATATATACATTTAGTAAACTAGATTGCTCATAGGATTCCTTTCACACATTTCTTTTCACAAACCTTCCACATACCGTCTTTGACACACTCATATCATTTTTCAACAAGCTGGAGCCTTCTATTTTGGTTCTATACCTTCCTTCTTTCAGATAACTATTCGTTCCATTATAGGACAAAAATTTACCATAAATGGTCCTTTCCCAGACAAAATTATTCCTTTTCCTTATATCCTTTTTCTTACCCAAAACATACTTTTACGCCAACAATCTTTTTACACCTTTCCTTTGCTTTTTGTATTCTTTCTTTGTACTCTTTTCATAGATAACCTTTTACATTCACGATTTGAATTAACCTTTTAGTAACTTCTGATTAGAGGTTAGGTGAAATGTCTAACTCTTGGAACACCCTCGGCTCCCACTAGGAAGCAAGTGTCAGGAGAAAGAGGTTCAGTATGAGCACAAGGGCTGAAAACTTAGCTTCTTATTAATCAAGAAATTAATTTAGACCCCGGCCACGTCCATACAGACCCAAGAATTCTCTAGGGTAACAGCAAGTACAGCACTGGGCTGGGCCGTGGTCCTTGGGCCCCTTCAGTCAGGGGCCATCATTGCCGAGCTGGGGGTCCCCTCCCCTGCCTCCTTCAGGAGAGGCCAGACCGTCTCCTCCAGCGGCCTTCTAGTCCTCATGTCGAAACAAGGTCCTGGGGCTTAGGCTGTTGAGGACAATTGTGCTTCAAGTGCCCAGCCTGGCCGCATCCACAGCAGCAAATATCATCCCCCTGAGCAGGTCTCTTCCTATCCGGTCTCTGTTGGGTGGCTGGAGCTCTGCCATTCGTGGCAACTGCCAGTAGGTCTGCGTGCTTTTTGTCTCCCTGGTGCTCATCCCGGAGTCCTTCGCTTTTTCCCTGATGTGTCGGCTGCTGAGAACTTCAGGAGTTTTCTGTAATTGGGAACTTGGAATCCACAGTCCTGAGTCAAGCTTCTGGAGTTGGGCATTCAAGGTCTCACAGGATATAATCTTGTGTCCAAAGTAGTGAAATAAATCTTAAAGTGCCTCTACTTATGGAATTCTGACCATTTCTCTTCATGCCTTCAAAATGAATTTAATTGCCAAATGGTATTAAAGCACAAAGTCTCTTTTCTTTTCCAAACCTCATCATCTGCTAACTTGGATTGAGTCCATATTTGATTATAATAATGCACTAACTTTTTTTTTGTTTCAAACTGTGAAATTCTAATTTTCTCTAATTCTTTAAAATCTGTCTTAGTTGTGAAGTGTGGACAATTAGGTGAGAGTGATCAGGTCTCATGCTCTGTGCCACCGAGTGTACCTAGTATGTCACCTGTCCCACAGGAGAGGTATCGGGCTCAGCATGGTGACTTAATCAGGTGGGAGAGGCCAGTTCCTAGGCCTCATTATGTCCCACGAACTATTCAGCATTTAAAGCTTTGCCAGTCTTGTAAGGGGGTGCTAGTCAGGCATAGCTAAAAGAACAAGCAGTGCTGTTATCAACACTAACTTTGAAAGTAGGGGCTTAGCCTATATTACATATCTCGGAGAGACTTCCCAACAGTTTTACAGGGACAAGCAGTTGATCACAATCTCAGGCAAGGCCTAAACCTTTAGAAGCAGACTCACTGCCAACTAACCTGGCTGCTAGCATTTGAAAACAAGAATGGTCTATTCAGTCCCTTAGTTGCCAGAGGACGATTACAAAATTATTTCCTCCAAGGTTAGCATCAACTTGCACTGAGTTAACAGAAGGCTAAGTAGCATAGAAGAGAGATTTCTATGTTCCTTTCCAGGTGGATGAGAATGAACTCCCTCAGAACCCATGAAGGAGAACACACACTAAGGAAGGGAGAGGGTGTGGTCCCAGGAGAGAATTCAAGCATTTCACATTCACAGCAGGCAACTCTTGCACACCTTTAACGCCAAAAAGACAGGAATTTTAGCCGTGTTGGTGGGTCAGGAGAAACAAGATGTAGGAAACCAGACAGAGTAGGCTTGCATTTGAGGATAGTGTAGACATGAGGCAGAACTGGCAAGTGATCCCTACCTCTGGACAGAACTAGGTGTTCTGGGTCAAAACACGCAGCTTGCGGAGGGAGCTCCTGTCCGCTGTGACACTGCTCCATCATCTCCCTCCTCTTACATGTCTCGGTTTTCCCTCTGGGAGCCGAGAGCACTCCAGGGGCCCCGGGGCACTGGGTGGCCAACCCTGATGTGCACCCCTGAATGCGGCAGCCCTCAGGAACACTGGGAGCCCTTTTCAGCTTCCAGCTGATCTGCCTCTCGGACCTTTTCCAACCCTCCAATCACTGTTTCCGGGATCTGGTATGGTTTCGGGTCTGCTGAGCGGCCGATCAAGCCTGGGGCCTTCCAGAGCCCACAGAATCTTTTGCAGCTGGAACGGGGAGGTCCCTGGGAGGCCCTTACACATCACGGGAATTGATCCCTGACACCTTCGCGAGTCCCTCAGTCACCTAAGGGCGTCTGTTTGCACAGACCGAAGGGAAGTTGTAGCTTCGACCCAGACCAGAGTCTGGGTTCATAAAGGTAGAGTTCCCTATTCACCTGGGGACTTTTGCCGCCTACATAAATACTACACAAACAAAGGGAGACAGCAACACTTAGGAAAACATAAAATGACATAAAAGAAATGCACACCAATCAAGTTTTAAAAATATGACATGTCCCATCAAACAAAGCATAACAAACCAGCCAGCTTTCTTAGCAAATTCAAATACAAACAAAAAGGATAATCCAACAAAAGCACCCCAGGGTTGGTTCAACATTCCTCTGGCACCTACAAAGTGACCCCAAAGAGCCCAAATGAGAAAGCTTCCCCCACCCGCTGTGTACGTCCAGCATTGGCTTACCAAACAAGCGTGTCTGCTTTACAAGATTGGGTACCCGGCAAAGCTTCCTTCTTTCCAGTTCAACAAATGCTGGTCCTGGTCGGCGAGAGTCCTCTCCAGAGAGTCCCCAGAGCACAAAGTGGCTCTGGCAGCTGCTAGGGCATCTCTACCAGGAGCTCCCATTGACCAAAGTCCTATCACAGTCACCAGTTGTTATGGTCTGAGTACCACTCGGCTGCTCTTCTTGATACCAATAAATCTAAAGGGCAGGAACTGGTAGAAAGAAGTTTATTTCTGAGTTCCAATTTGGGGAGCAGAGCTGGGCTTGAGGTCTTTCTGAAATGGATCTGCTCACCCTCTGGACTTTTACAGTTCACTTTTATCGTCCAGAGTTGTTGGTACCCACACATCAGCCGCGTGACCAGCAGAGCATTGCACAGAACTCAAGTTACAGCTGCATTTTACATTCAGATAGTGACATTTAGAGTAAAGAAGGTTTACAAGGCCTAAGCTATCATGCATGGCAAAAGGTATGCAATTCACAGGACTTATGATTATGTTGATAATCGTTGATACATCGTTCAAAGAAAGGGGGTGAACAGGAATTTACGTCTTTGGGCGTGGTCTGCTGGGAAGTCAAGGATCCCCTGAAGCGACTCCCTGGGAGTGCAGAGAAGCCAAGGGGGCCTCTCAGGAACCTGCAGGAGCGCTTGGATCTCACCACGCCCTTCTCTGGGGGCTGTGGCAATATGGGGGGACATTAGTGGGTCTCTGTATCAAGACCAAATGTCAGGGCATGTGGTGGCCCAGCCAAGCGGACACATGGAGTGAACCATTCCAAGAGCCCACTCCCCACATGGCATTGGGACTGCAGACATCTCCACCCTAATGATACGAGCATGATAGGATTTGCCACTTTCTCATCTCTCTAGCCTGAGGGCCTGAGGAAAGGCTGCCCTGGCCCTGAGCAGAAGAGAAGGCAAAGGAATGGGGGAGACGAACACCTGCAGGAGGACTAGCCAGGGCTCAGGCCAACGGCCTTGAGCTGTCAGTGCAGTGTCCTATGGTTCGTGACCAGGGGGCTCCTTTGAAGCTCCTGGCTCCTGGAAGAACCAAATGTAAAGCTATTCCTATAAATACTTTTGGCTTTTTTCTCCTGGCAGAATGGTTGAGGGATCTCTCTGGGGCCTCTTTTATGTTTCCATTCCCAAGGGCTCCACCCTCATGACCTCATCCTCTCCCAAAGGCACACCTCCTCATGGTCACACAGGCGGTTAGAATGGGGGGGACGCAAACATGGGGGCCACAGCAAGTAACTTGTACCCACACTCTCTTGAGATACCCCAGTTAGCATTCTGCTGAGTTTCCTTCAGGTTTTTAATGTTTTGTTTGCTTTTGACACACACGTTTTAAGAATCCACAGGATCACAGCTTTCGAGAAACGGTGCCGCGCGAAGACTCAGGGCCCTCGGCCGGGCTCCACAGAGGCTGAAGGATGCCCGCTTGAGGCCGAGACCTGCTGAGCCCCGAGAGGGAGCAGAGTTGAGCCTGGTGGACGTCGCCGCAGTCGTGAGTGGAGCCGGGTCCCTCTTCGCTCCACCCTCTTCCCGGGAGACCTGAAGCGGGACGGGCAGGCCCGCCCCGCCCAGCCTCACCGCCACGCCCAGTGCTGACGTGGGGACCGCTGCCTGTCGACCTTGAGGGACGGGGTCCTGCCGGTCAAGGGGCACTCTTCACGGAGAGGACGAGGAGCAGCCAGGGGCACCTGCAGCCCCCTCCTGGCAAATGAGCCCGTTGGAGGGCTTGACTGAGAAACCTGGGCCGTGTGTGGGGTGGGCATCCGCTCCCGGGAAGACGTGCTCAGGGCACCCCCACCTGCCTGCCTCCCCTTGCTGTCTCCCCTCGAGTGGCCACCCTTGACAGCTGCCAACCCAGTGCTCTCTGTGGCTCGGCTGGGCCTCCCGAATTGCCAGAAAGAACCCTGGGGGAGCTGGGGGGACGTGCGGGCATCTTTGCCTTCCACCCACCTGCTCCTCACCCGACTCAGCAGCACTGGGACCGGCAGCCACCATGCAGGACACCACCACCTCCTTGCCATCCACACTCGCTTCCTCGATCTCTCGAGTCTGTGGCAGGAGGATTTCTGGAACCAGACTCCTACTGGAGCAGACCTGAAAGGGGGGGAGAGGACCCACTCCGGGCCTGCCCGGAGCCCGGTGTGCAGGGGAACTGAGGTGGGGGGCGCGGCTGGAGCCAGGCCCCGCCGAGCAGCCCCAGCCGCCCGGGGCTCGGCCCTCTCTCCGGACCCCCAGCCAGCTTCCCGTCTGGCATTCGGGCTGTTCGACGCCTTTCAGTGGCACAGCCTGGAGTCCGAGAGCCAGGCAGCGCCCAGGAAGCGGCTGGGAGGCCCGGGGGCGCCTTCGACCCATCGACGTCCGCGGCCCCGGGGAGACCGGGTCCTAGGGGTGAGAATCACCAAGGAGAGAAACGGGTGGGGAAGAGCCCTGAAGAGGGGCTCCGGAGTGAGGAGGAGAGGACCCGTTAGAGACACCGTGTGCAGCTCCCTCTGACTGCCAGCCTGGGAACTGGGTGAAGTTCGAGGGCAGCATCTCCTGCAGGGTACGGCCGCAGCCGCAGCCACATCCTTCCCCATGGTGTCCTGCATGGTGGCTGCCGGTCCCAGTGCTGCTGAGTCGGCGAACTGGAGCTGGAGCGATGAGGGTTGAAGAGCTCGTTTTAATTTACCGAGCTCTCAACGGGCTCCTGCGCCCTGCAGCGCCCATGCTGGGCACCACAGGGCCAGGGACGCAGAGCCCGGGAGGACGCAGCCCTTCCTGCCCTCTTGCCCTTGCAGAGCTGTGTCCGCTGTCTGCTGACAGTTGGTCCAGAAGGGCGTCCCTGAGCACAGGCACACATGCCAGGCTCTATGCGACCCTGGGGACACTCGGACAGTCAGGCCAATGGCCAGGTCCTGGAGGGGTGCCCAACAGAGGCCACAGACAATGGAGCAGGCCTGGCAAAGGCCATGCAGGGCACAGGTGGAGCAGTCGGAGTCCCAAGCAGAAAGCCCTCCCTGTCATTAGGAGCTTGACCTTGTCCCCTGGATGCCGCGTGAGGGCCTAGGCGGGCCCCAAGTCAGTGGGGGCCTGGACACCTGAGAAGGGTGCTTCCCACCCCCGAGACAGCTCCAGTGTGGAGGCGCGTCCAGCAGATGTCTGCCAGCTGCAAGCACTGGATCAGACAGTGAGAAAAATGCCAGCACCACCCTTCTGGGGATCACCCCAGCGAGCTTAAAGAACCCAGGGTCCGGGCCCGTGAATTTCAAGGCCTTTGCAGAGAACTCTGTGCAAAACACAGCTGTGTTTTGGGTCACAAAGGGAGAAGTCTGTCCACCTCCATGCTGAGCACGTCCACATACTTGCGGGGGGCCCTGCCCTGGAGCCCCCGCCAGTGCCCCTGCCACAAGCAAGAGTATAAAGGCATTTCTGGGCCAGAGCACTCTTGGCCAACACTGTTCAGGCAACAACTTGGGGTAGCCGGGTGTGCTGGCTCACACCTACAATCCCAGCACCTTGGGAGGTGGAGGCAAGAGGATCACCTGCCCAGGGGCTCGAGACCCGCCTGGGCAACACGACAAGACCTCATCTCTACAATAAATCAAAAAACTAGCCAGGCGTGGTAACACGTGCCTGTCGTTCCAGCTACTTGGAAGGCTGAAGTGGAAGAATCGCCTGAGCCCAGCAGGTCGAGGCTGTGGTGGCCGGGAACATGCCACTGCACTCCAGCCTGGGCGACAGAGTGAGACTCTGACTCCAAAAAAAGAAGGAGAATTTGTGGGTGGGCAACTTGAACAGAAGCAGGTGAACAGTCAAAACGGGCATCCCAGCTTGAGGGAGAAATGGCCTCAGAAGTTGCAGGTCTCCTGCCGGAGCGTGTGTCTGTCCCTGCCGGTCTCCTGCCCACCTTCCCTTCTCTGCCTCACATCAACACGTCCAGGAGATTCCAGGCTCTTGAGGGAGGTGCCTGGCATGGGTCACGGGTGGTGGAGAAAACCTGGGAGGGGAAGGCAGCTCCTCTCCTCAGGCCCCAAGACGCCGTCCCTGCAGCGCTCACGCCACGGGGCCACGCCTCACACCTGCTCAGGAGCACAGGCGCCGTCGTGCGGACGGCCGAGCCTGGCTCAGGCGATGATCTTCTTTCCATCTTGACACTTTGGGACTCCCTCCACCACAGTCGGGGTGTCCAGAGTCTTCCTCTGTCCTTGCCGACCTTTTCCCCCTCAAGGTCCTGCCCGAGAAAGCTCTGGGTGCCGCGCTCTCCCAGGGGCGCTGTCCCTGAACTCTCAGAGCCTTCTTGTGGGTGTCACTCATGTCCACCTCTAATCATAGACGGCAGGGGTTTCCTCAAGCCCCATGGGGGAAACCGTGGCCTAGAGATCAAGAACTTCTACAACCATCCAGTCACGAAAAGGGTGTTTCTGGGGTGAACAAATGACCTTTTCACCCAGCAAATCCTTTTTTTTTGAACCAGGGTAAAAGCATTTATTTTTCTATTATAAATGCTAATTAAAGTTGATAAAATGAAAACACTAAAATAATATTTTAAAACCCAGAGATTCATCACCCAAACAAACTTTTTTTTTGAGTCAGAGTCTCACTCCATTGCCCAGGCTGGTGTGCAGTGACATGCTCACGGCCACCGCAGCCTTAACCTACTGGGCTCCCACGGTCCTTCTGCCTCAGCCTTCCAAGTCTCTGGAACTACAGGCGTGCGCTACCACACCTGGCTAATTTTTTATCTATTGCAGAGACGAGGTCTCTCCAAGTTGCCAGGTCTGATCTTGAACCAGTAGACTTAGGCAGTTCACTGGCCTTGGCCTCCCAAAGTGCTGGGATGACAGGCTGAGTCACTGGGCCCGGCCCAGAAAATCCTTTTGTTGTGTGGGAGAAAATACTGGTACCCACCGAACAAACAAGTTCAATTCAGATACCATGGATTTCACTCATACTCATGGCACAAACCATACTTTGTCTCCGTTTATATGTACATTTACTCAAAACGACAACCTAGACTCTTTTCCTTGAGTCTCGAGTGTGCAGAAGACAGCAAGAACCTGTTTCAGTGGGAGGGCAGGAGGTCCCAAATGGAGCTTCTCCTGTCCACGCTGAGCTTCCTCCGTGTCCAGCACAGCGACACCTCCACCTCCCAGGAGGAGGGCCAAGGGCCTCCGGGCGCTGAGACCTGAAGAAGTCCTCTTCCTCTTCATTTCACAATGTTCCTCGCAGTCATGCAGGAACCGTGGCTGGCACAAGTGAGGGAGACAGGTTGTCCACAGGAGAATGACATCTTCTATTCTTGGTAGCATCACCTGAAGTGACTGTGAGACCCCAGAGGGTGGGACTTGGAGTGAGAGTCCCCCAGCTCTTCCCAGAAGTACCTCCTTCCTCAGGTGTCGCCCAGCCCCGGGGGTGGATGTGGCCACCCTGTGGTCTTACTGCAGAAGGCAGGAGCCCTTCCGGAGCTCCCAGCTGGAGAGAGGCTGGTAGAGTGACTCTGAGGCCTCTGCTGTCCACAGGGCCGGGGGTGGAGGAGGTGACACCGGGGAGGGCAGAGGGAAGCCTTGGTACGGGCTGTTTGCACTTGATTCTAAAGTGTCTGAGGGGTGGGACTCTGAGGTGACTGGGGAGCTTCCCACACAGGGCGGTCCAGGAGCAAGGCCTGAAGTCATCTTTGACGTCAGCTCATGGTGGACACTTATCGTCTCCCAGGCAGCAGAGGACGTGCATGGGCTCTGGAGTGCTGGTTTTCCATTTGCTGGTGGCTGGGCCTCCTTAACTCATACATGAGTTTCTGTATGTGTCAAGCAGACAGTGAGGGTGGCTTTCCTCGGATCAATCAAATGCCGTGAGGGAAATACAGAGGCCTGCTTGAAGGTGAAATTCATTGTTTTATTTATTGGGGGGGGTGGAGTCTCACTCCGTCGCCCAGGCTGGACTGCAGTGGCACACTCACGGCCACCCCAGCGTCGGCCTGCTGGGCTCCTGCGATCCTTCTGCTTCAGCCTTCCAAGTAGCTGGAAGAAATTCATCATACATGCAGTTGCTATTGGCTCAGTGACAGGGATGTGGAAACAGGGTTTTGTCCATTCGGAACCCTGTGAGTGTGTTCTAGGTGGTGGGAGGCCCAATCCCCCAGGTTTATCACGGTGTCCTTGGCATAGAGTAAACCTAGAGGCAGCAGCAGGTGGCCTGGAGAGGAAGCATGGAGTCTGTGTGGATGTGTCACCATCCTCATCCGGGCTGGGACTGTGCCTCACAGTGGAAGCTCTGTCAAGACTAGGCACAGAGCCTTCACGTGTGCATTTGAGGAGCTCCAGCAATGCCGACCAGGGCCAGTGCTTAGGCAGTTCTTCAGTCCATGGTGGCTCTAACGGTGGGAACAGCTCTTGCCTATTTGTTTTAAAACAGGCTTTATTGGCCTAACATCTAGGGTCTACAAGGAACTCGAAGGGAAAAAAACAAACAACCCCTTTAAAAAGTGGACAAGCTAGCTGGGCTCAGTGGCTCAGCCTGTAATCCCGTGCTTTGGGAGGCTGAGGTGAGTGGATTGCCTGAGCCCGCGGGTTTGAGACCTGCCTGGGCAACTTGGCAAGATCTCATTTCTACAATAAATTAAAAAAAAAAAAATCAGCCAGGAATGGTAGTGTGTGCCTGTAATTCCGGCTACTCAGAAGGCTGAGGCAGAAGGCTCGCCGGAGCCCAGTGGGTCGAGGCTGCGGTGGCCGGGAGCGGCCACTGCACTCCAGTTTGGGCGACAGAGTGAGACTCCAACTCGAAAAAAAAAAAAAAGTGGGCCAAAGACATGAATAGAAGATATGCAGGCAGCCAACAGACACATGAAAAAGTGCTCAGTCTCACTCATCATCAGAGAAATAGCCCCAGTAAGAATGGCCATCATTAATAAAACAAACAACAACAGAGGCTGGTGAGGATGTGGAGAAAAAGGAACACTTCTACACTGCTGGTGGGAATGTAAACTAGTGAAACCTCTTTGAAAAACAGTGTGGTGATTTCTGAAAGAACTAAAAATC
>NW_006991393.1:0-632 GCF_000164805.1 Carlito syrichta | reverse complement strand
CAGGGGATCTGGGGTTGAGGTGCCCATTGTCCTGGCCACTCCAGAGACTGGAGAGGGAGGACTGTCAGAGTCTGCTATCACAAGGCTGGCGGTGAATGACATTCTTGTCCTCGGGCCTCAGCCTGGGACACAAAGACAGACCCTGTCTCCAAAAACATCAGAAATGTACACAGATTCACATCTGGGCATGTTGTGTTCACAGGGCGACTGGCTTTCTTGGTGGAAGGTCCTCAGCAACAAGAGAGAGGGATGGCCTGCCTGGGGAACATTTCTCACCTTGGAGAGGAGAGCTGACAGGAATCCACCCAGGGAACCTAGGGAACTCCCGCACCAAAGTGGGGGCAACCATTAGGGGAGGTTAGGCTTGGAGGGTGCCAAGCTTGGGGGACCCTCATATGTGGGCAGGGCAGGAGGGGGAAGGACTGAGTGCAGAAAGTTTGCAGGAGAATGGATTTCTTTCTTTCTTTCTTTATTTATTTATTTATTTATTTATTTCATTCTTTGTTTTCTTTCCTCACTATGTTGAGCAGGATTCTCTCAATCCTCCTGAATCTGGCCATCCTCTTGACCTGAAGCTCCCAAACTGCTGCAATCACATGCTTTCACTTCGGTCGGCATCCTGGTCTTCCTGC
>NW_006991392.1:0-753 GCF_000164805.1 Carlito syrichta | reverse complement strand
AAAAAAGAAAAAAATAAGAGCATCCCATTTAGGTATGGAGTTGGGATTGTCATGAACAAACAGAGATCCTTTGAAAAAGGAAGCTCCAGTCTTGGGCCCAGAGTTCCCGAATGACATTAGATCTGCAGTCAATCGGTATGAGGCTTTGGGAGGCTGAGGTGGAGAGCCACAGGAGTCCTGGAGTTTAAGACTGCCTGGGCCACGTAGCAAGTCCCCATTGCATCCCGGAATACAAACAATGAGTTCACACATGGTGGCGCCAGTGGTCCCAGCTTCACGGGATGCAGTAGACTCCATCCAGGGATATTCCTTTGTGTAGCCAACCCGATAGAACTTGAAAGTCCAGGTCGGGCACCGTGGCTCACAGCCATCAGTCCCGCATCTTTGGAGGCCAAGGTGAGAGGCTGGCTGAAATCAGATGTTGGATCCAGCCCACATGAGGTGGCCAGACCTCATCTTGGTGAGAGGTCTCCCAAATCAAGTCAGGCATGGTGGCTCCTGGAGTCCTGGCTGCTCGGGTGCTGAGGTGGAAGGACTACCTGAGCCACGTATGTCAAGGCCACAGGAGCCACGATTGTTCCTATGCATCCCAGCCCAATGACAGAGATTCTGGTGACAAAAAAGACCCCTCCACGTGCATCACAACGGGCGTCCACAGCACCCAGGGAAAGGTCTGTGTTGGTGGGAGACATTGGAAAAATCCTGAGAGGAAGGAGCCCTCCCCCCACACAGATGTGGCAGACAGGGTGACCG
>NW_006991391.1:0-638 GCF_000164805.1 Carlito syrichta | reverse complement strand
TATCTGACTTAACTAGCAGAATAGCTAGTTGGCTGGCTAGCTGGCTAGCCAGCTGACTTAACTAGCTAGCTACCTGGTTGGCTACAGGGCTAACCACCTGTCTTAACTAGCTCGCTACCTGGCTGGGCTAGCTGGCTAGGCAACTGGCTAACTAGGTAGCGGGTTGGCCTCCTGGCTAGCCAATTGGGTGAAATAGCCAGCCGGCAGGCTGGACATTGGGATAGCCAACCGGCTTTATTAGGCAGACAGTCTGCTGGTCAGCCAGCTAGCCAGCCAGCTTAACTAGCTGGCCACCTACTTTGCACAGCCTGCTACAAGACGGCTTAACTTGCCAGCCACCTATCTAGCCAGCCGTCTAACCAGCTGACTGAACTATCTGACTTAGCTACATAGACATTGGCTAGCCAACTGGCTTTACTAACTAGCAACTTAACTAGCCAGCCGGCTAGCCAGCTCGCTTAACATGCTGACTTAACTAACTAGACATTCGGCTAGCCAGCTGACTTAATTAGCTAGCTACCTACCTGGTCAGGATACTATTGAGCTGACTTAAACTGCTAGTCTGCTGGCCAGCCAGCTGACTTAGTTGGTGAGCTACCTAGCTAGCCAGTTGGTCATACACGTGAATTAACTAGCTG
>NW_006991390.1:0-691 GCF_000164805.1 Carlito syrichta | reverse complement strand
CTAGCCAGCCAGCTGAAAGACAAAGCCACCTGGCTGGACAGTGGTATAGCCAGCCGATTTAACTAGCCAGCCAACCTGCTGGTCAGCCACCTAGCCAGCCAGCTTTACAAGCTGGCAGCCTATCTGACCAGCCTGCTAACCAGCCAGCATAACTTGACTGCCAACTAGCTAGTCAGCTGGTTAACCAGCTGGCTTAACTTGCTGACTTAACTAGATAGCCATCCGGCTTCCCCGCTAGCTTAACTAGCCAGCCAGCTAGCTAGCCAGACAACTAACCAGCTCCCTTAACTCTCTGAATTAACTAAATAGCCAACCGGCTAGCCAGCTGATTTAATTAGCTAGCTACCTACCTAGACAGGTGACTAGCCAGCTGACTTAAATAGCTGACTTAACCAGCTAGCCAACTGGCTAGCCAGCTGACTTAACTCACTAGATATCTAGCTAGCCAGATGGCTAGCCACTTGAATTAACTAGCTGACTTAAACAACTAGCCAGTTGGCTACCCAGATAACTCAACTAGTTGACATAACTCATTAGCAAGTTGGCTAACCAGCTAACTTAACTAGCTGACTTCACTAGCTAGCTTCCTTTGGTATCTGCTGCCTTGCCAGCTGACTTAACTACATAACTACTTAGATAACCAGCTGGCTAGTGAGCTGACTTAACTAAGTGACTTAACGACCTAGCCAGC
>NW_006991389.1:0-742 GCF_000164805.1 Carlito syrichta | reverse complement strand
CAGCTTATCTTTATTAACGATAGCCCCACTATCACATACTATGTAATTTTCGCTTATTGATTTTATTCTACACGTCTTTGTTGAGGGGCTTCTGTACCCTGGAGGCAACAGCAACCGTGAAACACACCCGTGCTGTTCAAGTTCAATGAGAGTCAGAAAAGCGGACAGGCGAATGCTTGTTGCTGCAGAGAGATTTCCAATGTGGGTGTCAGCAGAAGTTTCCAGAGGAGGTGGTACTTCAGGTGAGACCCAAATGGCTAGGGAAAAGGCAACAAGGTTTGAAAGGGGGAAATACTTTCCAAGTCGCGGCAGTGATATGGACAGAGCATTGGCCAGAGGCAAAAGAAAACCGGGCTCGTTTAAGGAACCAAAGCGTGGCTGGACTTCACTGTGGAGTAAAGCCTGGAGAATGACTGATGCGAAATGAGGCTGGAGATGAGTGAAGGTCGGCTCACCAAAGGTCTTATAAGCCAGCTCAAGAACTTTGAACCACGGCTAAGGCAACGAGGGTCACCGGAGGGTTTAAATAGGGCAGTGCACACCCAGCACTAGATTTTAGAAACTCCATTAAGTAGCAAAGAAGGTAATTACGAATTATGAAGGCTCCTCAGCGGGCCTGACGTTCTACTAGAGTTTATAGGACCGCCAGAGCCTGCCTCTTCCAAGAAGCAACCCATCTGGCAGGTGCGATTTCTGGTTATGCCAGAAGGATTGCTTAGTAGGAGCATAAGGCAGAAAGCTT
>NW_006991387.1:0-800 GCF_000164805.1 Carlito syrichta | reverse complement strand
AGGCATGCATCTTGTTTCTTTTTTTTGAGTTGGATCTCACTCTTGTGCCCAGTCTAGAGTGCAGGGAGGTGCTCATGGCCCATAGCAGCCTTGAACTGGTGGACTCAGGCTATCATTTCCACCTCAGCCTGCCAAGTAGCATGTCTGGCTCACAGGTTAACTGACAAATCAACCAATCCAAGTTGTGCCTGAAAATGATAAGACCCACAACTAGTTATAACCTGGAGAACTGGCCATATACACGACCTGGCTCTATCCTCTGCCTGATGCCTTTACTCCTGGATTGGCCTCCTCTCCCAGCTAGATTCTAGTAGTCTGAATTCAGTTTTTCATCTAAGACTGAAAAGCCTTTTGGCTAAAGCCAAGTAGCTCGTAAGCTGCTTCTAAAGAATCAGAAAACAGTCTTCTCTATCCTCCTACAGCATACTCATAACTGGGACCTGAGTCTGGTCATGTTTTTCTTCCACAACCACTGGATGCTAGAGTCCAGCATCTGAATTTTAGAAGCAAAGTCATAATGGGCAATCTACTCTGTTGCTGTCCCTGTCCTCTCTTCTACTCTCCTGAATTGCTGCTGACTTGATTTTTAAAAGAATACATCTTGTCATGTTTTCCCTTTTTTTTCAATTCACTACTATCTTATCTCCTTTTTTAACCAAAACTTGAGATGGGTACTATGAGGAAACACAGTCCCATTGAATGGCTCCAGTACTCTGAATAGCAAGATGAGGAAGATTTTCACAGGAGCAAGGAGGATTTGTTAAGGCTACTAAGCGTTACAAAGGAAGGTGGAGATGCGT
>NW_006991386.1:0-564 GCF_000164805.1 Carlito syrichta | reverse complement strand
ACCACCACTGCCACCCTCACCACCCCTGACACTCAGTGCGAGGAGTCATGCTCAGGGACAAGAGAGGAAAAAGGCACTTTTCCTGTTTGTCGTTCACAGGAGGTTTTCAAAGGTGGCCACTGGGTATGTATGTCTCATTCTGTCAGTCACGCACCCCAAAAGGCCTGCCTCCACCATCCACAATCATGCTCTATAACAAAGATGTGTGTGAGCTCACGGAATAGATGGCCCCAAGATAAGGTGGCCGTCAAGCACAGAGCGATCAAGGTGGTACTGCAATGCCATGGCCAGCCCAGGTTATGGTCACCTGGTATGTCACCTTCATGTGGAGGGAGTGCACCTTCCTCTCCCCATCACTCCATTGTCCTCTGCCTATGCAGACCTTTCCTTAGGGAGCCATGGACGCCCATTGTGATGAACGTGAGAGGTGTCTTTTTATCACCAGAGTCTCCTTCAGCCAGGCGTCATGGTGGCATAATCGTGGCTCTCGGGGTCTCGACCTGTGAGACTCAGGTGGTACTCCTGCCTCGACCCCCTATCAGCCAGGACTCCGGGGGCCACCAA
>NW_006991385.1:0-732 GCF_000164805.1 Carlito syrichta | reverse complement strand
GAGGCCGAGCCAGTGGCTGACCCAAGCCCACAGGCCGAGACCCACTTGGGTACCTCAGTGAGACCTTGTCTCTACCCTCCATCCCAAATGATCTGGGTGTGGTGGAGTGTGCCTGTTGTTCTGGTAACTTGGAAGGCCGAGTAAAGGCTCTATGGAGTCCAGCAGGCTGAGGCTGCTGTGGCGTGGAGTTAGCCATTGCCCTCCAGCCTGGGTGATGGAATGAGACTCTAACTCAAAGAGAAAAAGGAAAAAAGAGAATAAAAAAGAGCATCAATATTTTTATGGAGTTGGAATCATCATGAGCAGACAGAGATTATTTGGGAAGGAAGCCCCAGGCTTGGGTCTAGAGTTCTCAAAAGACAGTGGATCAGCAGACAATCCAACTGTGGCTTTGGGAGGCTGAGGCATGGGACCACTGGCACCTGGGAGTTTGAGACCAGCCTGGACCATGTAGCAAAAACACATCACTCCGGAATACAAACACTAGAGTCATGTGTGGTGGTGTCGGCCGTCCCGGCTATACAGGATGCCATGGAATCCATCCCAGGGCATTCCTTTTCATCGAACCTGTTGACAGAACGTGCGAGTCCAGGCTGGGTACTGTGGCTCAAGGCCATCAGCCCCTGTCTGAGCCCAGGGATCGGAGACCAGCTCAGGCAACATGGTCAAACCTCTTCTTGGTAAGTGGTCCCCAAAGTTGAGTCAGTCTTGGTGAGCCCCGGCTCCCGGCTG
>NW_006991384.1:0-780 GCF_000164805.1 Carlito syrichta | reverse complement strand
AAAGATGGAAATAATATAGAAGCACAATAAATAAAACATTGACTAAACACAAACAAGAAAATCAGTGGAAGCAAAAGTTGACTGAAACAAAAGTTGATTCTTTAAAAAGATCAACACAATTGATGAATCCTCAGATTAACCATGAAACAAGAAAGACTAAAACAACTAAAATCAGGAATTAAATATAGAACATCACTAACAAATTTGCACAAATTTTTAAAGAGCTTACAAGGCGCTAGTAATAGCTCACACCTATAATCCCAGTACATTAGGAGGCTGAAGAGGTGGGGAAATTCCTTGAGGCCAGGGATTCAAGACTAGCCAGGGCAACATAAGAAGACTCTGTCTCTACAAAAAAAAAAAAAAAAATACAGAAATTGGCCAGGTGTGGCTGTGCATCCCTGCAGGCCCAGCTACTTGGGAGGCTGAGGTAGGAAGATTGCTTGAGCCTAGGAGGTGGAGGCTGCAGTGAGCCAGGATCACACCACTGCACTCCAACCTGGGTAACAAAACAAGATCCCATCACAAAAAACAAAAGAAGTGAATACTATAAATGACTGTATGCTACAAATAAGATAACATATAAAATAGGCCAATTCCTAGAACAGCACGAACTGAGTCAAGAAACAGAAAATCTGAGTACACCTGTGCCATGTAAAGATATTGAATTAGTAAACGTCCCATTAAGAAGAGCCCAGATACAAATGGTTTCATTGGAAACTTGTACAGAACATTTATACAAGAATTAACAGCAATCTTTCAAAAAATGTTAAAGAAAAT
>NW_006991383.1:0-744 GCF_000164805.1 Carlito syrichta | reverse complement strand
TGTCTTGGGTAGGTAGCTTTGTGCTCTGCTTTCTTCAATTGGAATCCTCCCCAAAGATGCCCACAAGCCTTCTATGCCGCTGGCGGTGGTGGCCGTGGCCTGTTTGGTCCTGGGTGTCAGAAGGGTCCTGTGTTGGCTTCTTCTGTTGAATCCTGAGTTTCTGAGATTCATCCCAGGACTATGGCTGGGCATTGGTTCTTTATCCTTTTTATTGTTGCTGTTTGGTTGGTTCCCAGTCTGGGGCTGTGAGGCAGTGTGCCTTTCGCCAGCCTCATGATGTCCCTGGCAAGCACAGGAACCATTTCTGCCTACCAGGAGCAGCGCTGTAGCAGCACAGGTTGTCAGCGTGTCCAGCTGTAGAAACCCTGGCTGCTTCCCTGAGTGGTGGTCCCACCGGGCCTGTAAGAATGTGAGATTTCCCACCCTCTCTCCATCCTCCCTGTGCCCCCTCATCATGGCCGTCGTGAGAGCAGGTGTCAGTATTGTTTCAAGCGGTGCCAGCAGGTATATGTGCCCACACAGCAGCCATGGAAGAAGGTGTGGTGTCCTCTCCCGCTTGCTGGCCACAGGGTCTGCCCCTCTGGGGTAGTGTGGGGCACAGGGGCTGATGGGGACAGAGACGTCTCACCACTAGGCTGTCCCAGAGATCCCGGCTCATCATGGAGACGTGCTCAACTTTCAGCCTCCCTGGGCACACAAGTGGGTCTCCACACCACATACACATCCACATCATCACTTCAGTGT
>NW_006991382.1:0-373 GCF_000164805.1 Carlito syrichta | reverse complement strand
CTCAAAGTTCGGCTCAGTCACCAGCTGGATATTTAAGGCACTAGCTGGCAGACTAGTTAAGTCGGTTTACTGGGAGGCTCACTCACCGGCTGACTAGTTAAGTCTGACCAGCTGGCTAGACATCTGGCTAGCTGGGTAGCTAGCTAGTTATGTCAGCTGTCAAGCCAGATGGCTAGCTAGTCAAGTAACCTAGTTAAGTCAGCTGACTACATAGCTGGCTAGCTAAGTAGCTAGCTAGTTAGGTCAGCTGTCCAGGAAGCTGGTTAACTAGTTAAGTCACATAGTTAAGTCAGCTGGCTAGCCTGCTGGCTAGCTAGGTAGCTTGCTACTTAAGTCAGCTGGATTGACAGCTGGATATCTAGTTAAGTCACCG
>NW_006991381.1:0-649 GCF_000164805.1 Carlito syrichta | reverse complement strand
TATGGTCAGATACTTGATTAATACTAACACGAGGACCAGAAAGTTCCTGTGGATCTGTAATGACAGATTTAGTGTATCCACAGAGCTAGTATCTCTGAAAAATGTAGGGACCCAGAAGCCCAGATTGCTCATTAAACCTTATCAAGAAGCCCTGGAGATTCCAGTTAATGAGAACTCCTACAACCGGATTTTCTTTTCATTCTCAGCAAGATGACCTGATTTTCCCTGTCGATGTGGATTCCAAACTCTGTATAAAAAAAGACACATGCGCAGAAGTTTCCCAGGGACGTGGAATCTATGATTCCTGGTTACCTTTAAAAATATGTACTAAACATTTGGCAAATGCAGAACCCTTGTCCCCTCTCAAAATAAAAACACAAACTGAAGGGGAAGGATTACAGGGTTTACCTTAAGACCAGAATTACCTCCAAATATGGCACAAAGATTCTGTTTATCCTGGAATCTGGCCTTAGTTGTTCCGAGAAACCTAACCGACTTAGAGTGCCTGATACCCGTTTACAACTTTCAAGAGGACCAGAAAGTTGCTGGAGTCCTGAAATGACCAATTCGTAATATCCGTATGCTACGTTGCTCTGAAACATTTCAGAAGCTCGAAGCCCTGTTTCTTGATTGTCACATAGCAGACATC
>NW_006991380.1:0-770 GCF_000164805.1 Carlito syrichta | reverse complement strand
TTCCATAGTAAGAATTTCGTGTCCCTCTCGTGTAGAATGTTGTCTGTGAGTTCTGCCTCTGCGCAAAAGAGTCTCCGACTCCTGCTTTCATTGAAAACTTTGGGCCTCATTGGCGTACAAAAGAAAGAATTCAAGATATTTTATTTTGATATGAATATTTCCCTATTTTGAGCTGATCTGTGTCCTTTACACTATATTAGTGCTATGTCCAGAAATTTGGGGGCATAAAATATTGTTGCCTACACCTTAAAATCTAATATCTGCCACCTAATTTTGATACACTAGTACTGAGCTGAATACCTACAAATTAAAAATTCTTCTTTGCCGGGCTTGGTGGCTCAACCTGTAATCCCGCGCCTTTGGGAGGCTGAGGTGAGTGGATTGCCTGAGCCTGCGGGTTCGAGACCCGCCTGGGTAGTGAGACCTAATCTCTATAATAAATCAAAAAATCAGCCGGGCATGGTAGCGCATGCCTGTAATTCTGGCTACTTGGAAGGCTGAGGCGGAAAGATCGCCGGAGCCCAGCAGGTCGAGGCTGCGGTGGCTGGGAGTGACCCCTGCCCTCCAGTCTGGGCGACAGAGTGAGACTCCAACTAAAAAAAATAATAAAAATAAAAAATTCTTCTGAAATGTTTAAAGGTTCTGTTGGAAAACAGTATTTTGAGATTGAATTTCTAGAGTCTTGTATGGTGTCTTCTTTCCTGAGCACCGTACTAGGATCGTAACAGGAGAATCCCCCCAAGAGTCATGTTACATTTTTCTAATAAAAC
>NW_006991379.1:0-733 GCF_000164805.1 Carlito syrichta | reverse complement strand
TGGAAACAACCATGCTGCCCATCAAAAGAAGGACTGGGTTAAAAAAATTTGGTACATTTCCCGATGGAATACTACGCAGCCATAAAAAAGAACAAAATCATGAATTTTGCAGCAACCTGGATGGAACTAGAGTCTATAATACTGAGTGACCTCACACAGAAACAAAGATCAGAATATCACATGTTCTCACTCATATAATGGACCTTGAACATCCAATGTAATACTATAACAAAATGACTGACGGTACTGGGAAACTAGGGGGGGAGGGGGAGGGGATTAACAGTAGCAAATATTTGTTTGGGGCTGGGAAAACCCCTTTTATCAACAGGGTGTTTGAATGAAACGTAATTGTACACCTAATCCTTAACTGTACCCCCCAAAACTATAATAAAAATACTGATTAATTAAAAAAAAAAAAAAAAAAAAAAAGAAAAATGTCTCTAGTTTGTCACCTGCGTATTTCTTATGAATGTTTTTAATGTAACAGAGTTTAAATTTCTATATAACCATGTCTATAAATATTTTCCTTTCTGACTTCTACCTTTGGTTTTAGGTAGAATTTAGAAAATGTATTCTCACCCAACTAGATATAAATATCCATACATATTTTAAATTTATAAAATACATCATTTAGACTTTAATTCATTTGGAAGGTATTTTGGGGTGGGGTAGAAGAGAAAAAAATCCACTATATTTCTACTATATGACATGCAGTTAATAAGGTTAGCAATAT
>NW_006991378.1:0-695 GCF_000164805.1 Carlito syrichta | reverse complement strand
CATTCTGGGGTGTTCCTTTGTGTTGCCTCTGTCGACAGAACGTGTGAGACAGGACAGGCTTCATGGCTCACAGCTGTCAGCCCCATGCCCTGGGAGGCCAAGGCAAGAGGCCGCCTGAGCCCAGGAGTCATAGACCATCCTGGGCAAAATGGACAGACCTTGTCTCCACGAGAGGTCTCCAAAATCTAAACAGGGGTGATGGCCCTCAGGTCCAGCTGCTTGGGATCTGAGGCATGAGGACCACCTGAGCCCTGCAGTTTGAGGTCCTGGGAGCCACGATTGTGCAGCTGTGCCCCATCCTGGCCTCTGGAGACAACGACGACCAAAAGAGGCTTCCGACGTGCATCATGATAGGCATCTACAGCCATCCTCCCGCATCAGCCTCCCAGAGTACTGGGACTCCAGGCCTGGACCACCGTGGCGGCCTTCTGGTTTATTTTTGATGAAGGATCGAGGCTGGACTTGGGGGCTCAACCTTGTCATCCCAGAACTTTGGGAGGCTGAGGTCAGAGACTGGTCCCAGACCACGTGTCCAAGACATATCCAGGAAATTCAGCAAGACCTCATCTCTACCCTCCTTCCCAAATGAGCCAGGCATGGTAGCACATGCCTGTCATTCCGGCTCCGCAGAAGGATGTGGGGAAGGTTCACTGGGGCCTGGTGGGCCAAGGCTGCGGATGCCAGGAGCGAGTCAT
>NW_006991377.1:0-567 GCF_000164805.1 Carlito syrichta | reverse complement strand
AGAGTAAACCACGAATTTTGGTTTTTGAAGCATAAACATGGGAAAAGAAATCCTCATATACAGGCAACTGCACTGAATTTTCCTGAGAATTAATAAGGAATGTGGGTGAGATATTTTCTCAATCACCATAAAGTACACGGATGCTTCTAAGATCTATAAAAGACTCAATCTTGCGATGCCAGTACCTGTGAACAGGAGTACTCATATGCAGGCAACTGCACGGCTGTTACTAAAAATAAGGAATCCGTGTTATACGAGTCCTCCGTTCTGAAAATCTACAGGGCATCTTGCTGACGACTAAAGAAGAATCAGGGATTCGAGGCCTTAATGTGTGTAATAGCAATCCTCATGTAAAGGAAACTACATGGCCTCTTGCTAAGAAAAAATAAGAAATCTGTTTTCCACGGTTCCTCCATCAAAAAATATACATGGCATCTTACTAATGGCTAAACAAAAATAATAATTTCGAAACAGGAATCTAGGGAAAGAGAGTCCTCACATACAGGACACTACAAGACCTCCAGCTAATTATGAATAAAGAATCATTTTTGTACGCATCGTCAATCC
>NW_006991376.1:0-769 GCF_000164805.1 Carlito syrichta | reverse complement strand
CTTTAAAAGGTGACTGAGACATGAAGACTCTCTCCTCAGGAATGAATAAATGCATTTGCATAAAATGGATTAATGGCTTATCCTAGGAGGGAAACTGGTGGCTTTATAAAGAGAAAGAGAGAAATGAGCCAGCACATTAGCACACTCAGCCCCTTCACCATGTGATTCTTCAGGACACTGCAGAGAAACCCACAAGCAAGAAGACCCTTAACAGATACAGTCCCTAAATGTTGGACTTCTCAATCTTCATAAATGTGGGATATGAAATCCATTTTTCTAAAAGATAAGAAAAAACTAAGGAGCAGAATAATTCATAAAAGCATACCAGAGGTAATACAAGGGGGAAGATCTCCAATAATCAAAGTTCTATTTTGGAGGTTGGGCCCTTAATCATACAGTTGGAATTTGTTTTTCCAGATCAAACAGTCAACCTCAGTTTTTAAATGGAAGGTTTGAGAAGGTTGCATCACAATTTGCAGATGAAACATGCCAAGTTGTGGCTAACAGGTGACTGATCCTTCTACCATGTCAGCACATCTGCACACATCATGCTGAGTAATCAGCAGTTTTTAAACAAAAGTTTCAGAAGCCTGTATCCCACTCTCCCTATTCATCCAACATCACACCAAGAGACTTTTTTGGGTTTTTTTTTCCCATGCAAAACGTCCTCAAAGAGAAAATTTTGGCTAATATGGAAGAGATTAAACAAAAAATTGGCAGAAGCACGAAAAGGCATAAAAATGGAGGACTTCAAAACTGTTTTGAGCAG
>NW_006991375.1:0-504 GCF_000164805.1 Carlito syrichta | reverse complement strand
AAGAGAGAGTGAGAGAGAGAGAGAGAGAGAGAGAGAGAGAGAGACTTTTATTACAAGAGTATGCCTTGGGATAATTTAAAAATGAAATTATTTTCTTTGCATGATCTTTGCATTCCAAAAGGGCGACAGAGAGAGACTCCAACTCAAAAATAAATACATAAATAAATAAATAAATAAATAAATAAATAAATAAATAAATAAATATTCATTGCAGAACAAAATTAAGGCCTTGCATTTCCTCTGGGACATTGGGTCAAAATGTCCATGAAGCTTGCATTTTCTAGACTAGTATCCTGAACGAGGAGCAAGTAGAGACAAAGAGTTCACTGGAGGGGGTTCCATTACAGAATAGAGAAATGGCAGTTAATAAAATAAAATGTCATAAGGAAAAATGTTCATGATCTGAAGACCAAATTTTATGGTACAGACAGTATTTGATGGAACTGGTTCAAATTCGTATTTGCCAGACAGACTTCAGACTTCAGCAGATCATCTAACAACTTC
>NW_006991374.1:0-802 GCF_000164805.1 Carlito syrichta | reverse complement strand
TACCACCAATCACTAGATAGTATTTAAATTGTCTAAAAATGTGACACAAGAATGCATTATGATTCTTGGTGTTTCAAAGCCACTGTCTGTGTATCCAACTACTCTCTCCCCTCTCTGTCTCTATCTGTAATGGCCTTGAAAATGTACTACTCATCTCCAGCTATGGGCAGTATAAAGTAAAAAATGGCCTCAGTCACATGCTCTGTATTCACCATCATGATATTTGTGCCAAAGCCGCACTTCACTGTATGTAAATTTTATCTCCATAATTACTATCTGATCTTGGCAAATAACTAATTTTCCCCAGTTAATATTCAAATATCTCAATAGTATACATCAAGATTGAAGGAAAATTATGTGAATATATTTCTTTAAAAAGCATGGAAAATGCAATTTGAAAATATATTTGCATTGAATATTGGAAGTTAATGGTAACAATGGAAAAATTAATTATCCTTTGACAGTCGCCTGAACGTATACCCTCAATTTTAACAGATTCATCTTAAACAATAATATATTTTCAGTTTATTATATCCCAAATATAATTTTTTAGGTATAAGGCAAAGGCAATTTTTATCTGAGATAGTCGCTATTGACTCCGTAAATCTAAAGCTCTCCAGTATGGGCATTCAATTTGTGTGTGTGTGTGTGTGTGTGTGTGTGTGTGTGTGTGTGTGTGTGTGTGTGTGTGTTACTGTCTATGCATTCAAAACCTTATAAATAAAATTGAGGAAATACATGCAATAGACTAAAACAGTGTGACAGACTATGCCAAGCGGAAAGAAAGCAAAGTTCAATTTCC
>NW_006991373.1:0-791 GCF_000164805.1 Carlito syrichta | reverse complement strand
TTAGTTGTTACAAGAAACTTAACTGACTTAGAGTGCCCGATACCTGTTTACAACTTTCAAGAGGACCAGAATGTTGCTGGAGTCCTGAAATGACTGATTCATAATATCCGTATGCTACGTTGCTCTGAAACATTTCAGAAGCTCAAAGCCCTGTTTCTTGATTGTCCCATAGCAGACATCCTGGGAATTTTTTGGATTGAGGACTCGTACAACAAAGATTTTTTATTCATCCTTAGGTAGAGGCCATGTAGTGTCCTGTATGTGAGGATTCTCTTTGCCTAGATTCTTGTTTCGAAACCCTGATTCTTGTTTAGCACTTAGTAAGACACCATGTAGAGTTTTTGATAGAGGAACCGTGTAAAACAGATTTCTTCTTTTTTCTAGCAAGAGGCCATGAAGTTTCCTTTATATGAGGACTGCTATTACCCACATTCATGGCTCGAATTCCGGATTCTTCTTTAGCCGTCAGCAAGATGCCCTATAGAGTTTTCAGGACTGAAGACTCGTATCACACGGATTCCTTATTTTTTGCAAGAGCCGTTCAGTTGCCTCTATATGAGTACTCCCTTTCCACCATACATGCGTCTAAACCCTGATACTTGTTTTGCACTTAGGAAGACGCCGTTTAGTTTTATGGGGATTGAGAACACATATTATCCAGATTCCTTATTTCTTCTTTGGAAAAGTCCGTGCAGTAGGCTGTATATGAGATTTCATTTCCCTAGGTTATGCTTCAAAAACCCAAATACGTGTTTGGTCCTTAGAAAGACACCCTGAAGTTTTTTTGGGGA
>NW_006991372.1:0-723 GCF_000164805.1 Carlito syrichta | reverse complement strand
TGATAAAATCATAAGTCAAAATAAGTGAAAGAGAGAAGTGCGAGAGGGATAACAGATATACATACCAGCTATCAGTTGAAAAACAGTCACAGGGCCAGAAAAAGTGAAGAAAGACACGTAAGTAAGATTCCCTAAGGAGTACTGAGAGCTACACAGACACAGGTCAATAAAATCGAGAAACAGTGTAGATCAGAAGGTAAACAACAGACGTGATCTAAACTAACAGTTACAATGATAAAATCATAAGTCAAAATAAACGAAAGAGAGAAGTGCAAGAGGGAAAACAGATATACATACCAACTATCAGGTGAGAGAGAGACGCAGAGCTGGGAAGAAGTGAAAAAAGACAGGTAAGAAAGATTCCCTAAAGAATACTGATAGCTACACAGAGACAGGCCAAAAAAATCAAGAAAGAGTATAAGTCAGAAGTTAAACATCAAACGTAATCTAGACCAACAGTTTCAATGATAAAATCATAAGTCAAAATAAGCGATCAGACTAGAGTCACTTCTGTGATCTCGGATTCCAGCCTCTCCCTTTTGTTTTTCGTTGCAGCATAGGGGTGGGGCTTTGTCTTCTGTTTCACACTGTTGCCTTAGGAACTGAGGTAAAGTTTGTTGCTAGGTGGGCAGGGCAATGGAAGTCTCTGCCTGGAGAATGGCAAGGCAGTTTAAGCAGATCTGTTTTTCTCCGCTTGTCTGGGTCCTCTGGCTTGGGGTCTCA
>NW_006991371.1:0-370 GCF_000164805.1 Carlito syrichta | reverse complement strand
TTCCAACTCCAAATAATAATAATTACCACCACCACTACCACCACCACCCCTGAAATCCAGCAGAATGAGTCACCCTCAGGGATGGGAGAAAAAAAGGCATTTTCGAGCATGTCGTTCTTGCGAGGTTTCAAAGAAGTCTACCTGACACGTTCGTCCTGTGCCTTCAGCCATGCGCACCAGAAGGCCTGCCTCTGACCTCCACACTCGTGCCCCACAGCAAAGACGTGTATGGTGGCTGTTGGGCACAGCGCAATCAAGGGGGTCCAGCAATGACCCGGTCAACTCAGGTTCTGGTTGTTTGGTCTGCCACCTTTGGGTGGGGATGGGTCCCTTCCTCTCCTGATGACTCCATCATCCCCTGCCCATGTAG
>NW_006991370.1:0-491 GCF_000164805.1 Carlito syrichta | reverse complement strand
GCTGAGTCGGAGGGTCAGCCTGCCCTGTGAACATTTCTCATTTTAGAGAGGAGAGCCAGCAGGAACCTGACCAGGAAAACTCGGGAACTCACACACCAAAGTGGGGGCAGCTACTGGGGGAGGTTGGGGCTGGAAGGTGCCCAGCTTGGGGGACTTCATATGTGGGCAGGGTGGGGGAGAAGGCTGAGGACAGAAAGTTTGCAGGAGAATGGGTTTCTTTCTTTCTTTCTTTCTTTCTTTCTTTCTTTCTTTCTTTCTTTCTTTCTTTCTTTCTTTCCTCACTAGATTGAGCAAGCTGCTCTCACACCTCACAAATCTGGCCATCCTCTCAGCCTGAGGCTCCCAAACTGCTGCAATCACATGCTTTCAATATGGTTGACATCCTGGTCTTCCTGCTTGGTTTTTAACTCTGGGCTGGGGGCTATCCTCCCACTGAGCCCTGCCCTCACCCAACGTTTTCTGGGATTGCTTGGGGTCGAGGTGGGGAATTG
>NW_006991369.1:0-9369 GCF_000164805.1 Carlito syrichta | reverse complement strand
AGGCTGCACTAGTTTATACTCTCACCGACAGTGCAGTGTAGAAGTGTTCCCTTTCCACCACATCCTTTCCAGCATCTGTTCTATTTTTGTTATTGATAATGGCCAGTCTGACTGGATTTAGGTGGTATCTCAGTGCAGTTTTAATTTGCATCTCCTTAATGACTAGTGAAGTTGAACATTTCTTCATGCTTCTGTTGGCTGCTCGGGTGTCTTCTTTTGAGAAGTGTCTGTTCATATCTTTTGCCCACTTTGTAATGGGGTTGTTTTTTTTTCCTTTTCAGCACGTTTGAGTTACTTGTAGATCTTAGATGTTAGGCCTTTGTCAGACATGGAGTTGGCAAATACTTTTTCCCAGTCTGTGGGCTGTCTCCCTGCTCTCTTGATGGATTCTTTGGCTTTGCAGAAGCTTGTCAGTTTAATGAGGTCCCACTTGTCTCTCTTATCTCTTATGGCCCATGAGTTTCAGGTTTTCCTCAGGAATTGGATGTCAGTTCCAACTTCCATAACGGTGTGTTCTGCATTTTCTAAAGTTTGTATGGTTTGAGGTTTTACATTTAGGTGTCTGATCCATTTAGAGTTAATTTTGTGTATGGGGATAAATAGGGTTCCTGTTTGAATCTTGTACATGTGGTCAGCGAGTTTTCCCAGCACCATTTACTGAATAGGTTCTCCTCTCCCCAGTGGTGGGTGGTAGAGGCTTTGTCGAAGATGAGTTGGTTGAGAAATTGGGGTTTGCTTCTGGAATCTCAATTCTATTCCATTGGTTTATATGCCTGTTCTTGTTCCACTACCAAGATGTTTGGATTATTGTAGCTTTATAGTAAAGTTTAAAGGCTGGTATTGTGATACCTCCTGCTTTTTTTTTTTTTTCCCCTCAGGATTGTTCTATCTATTCTTGGTCGTTTGTGTTTCCATATGAATTCCTGTATTGTTTTTTCTAGATCTGAGAAGACTGTTGCTGGTAGTTTGATGGGTATTGCATTAAATCTGTAGATTGCCTTAGGTAAGATGGCCATCTTCAAAATTTTGATTCTTCCAATCCATGAGCATGGGATATTTTTCCACTTGTTTGTTTCATCTTTGATTTCATTGAGTAGTGTTTTGGAGTTTTCATTGTAAAGATCTTTCACATCTCTGGTTAGGAAGATGCCAAGGTATTTCATTTTTTTGGTGAGTATTGTGATTGGGATATTGCTTTTTATTTGAGTTTCTGTTTATTATTGGTATAAAGAAACACAATTGTCTTTTGCACATTTATGTTATACCCTAGACTTTGCCAAAGTCCTTTATCAATGCAAGGAGGCTTTTGACAGATTCTGTAGGGTTTTCAAGGTACACCATCATGCTGTCTGCAAAGAGAGATAGCTTGAATTTCTCTTTTCCTATTTGGATACCCCGATCTCTTTCTCTTTTCTGATTGCTCTAGCCAGAACTTCCAATACTCTATTGAACAGAAGGGGTGAGAGTGGGCATCCTTGTCTTGTTCCCGTTTTAAAGGGAAATGGTTCCAATTTTTGTCTGTTTAGGAGTATGCTGGCTGTGGGTTTCTCGTAGATGGCTTTTACTATTTTGAGGTATGTTCCATGTATGCCTAGATGTTCGAGGGTTTTTACCAAGAAGCCGTGCTGGATTTTATCAAAAGTTTTTTCTGCATATAGTGATATAATCATGTGGTTTTTGCTTTGACGTCTGTTGATGTGTTTAATTACATTTATGGTCTTGTGAATGTTGAACCAGCCTTGTGTCCCAGGGATGAAGCCTACTTGGTCATGATGGATGATTTTTGAGACGTGTTGTTGAATCCGGTTTGCTAGGATCTTATTGAAATTTTTAGCATCTATGTTCATCAAAGATATTGGCCTGCAGTTCTCTTTCTTTGTTGCGTCTTTACCTGGCTTGGGTATCAATGTGATGGTGGATTTAGGAAATGATTTGGGAAGACTTCCATCTTTCTCTATCACCTGGAATACTTTCAGTAGGATTGGTATCAGCTCCTCCTTAAATGTCTTATGGAATTCTGCTGTAAAGCCATCTGGTCCAGGACTTTCTTTTACAGGTAGTTTTCTTATTACATAGTCAATTTCCTTGATTGCTTGTGGTCTATTTCGGGTTTCAATTTCTTCTTGTTTCAACCTTTGTAGGTTGTGTGAGGTCAGAAAGTCCTCCATTTCCTTAAGGTTTTCAAGTTTGTTTCCCTATAAGTGTACATAGTCGTCTCTAATGATCTTTTGTATTTCTTCAGGGTCAGATGTGACTTCATCTTTTGTGCTTCTGATTGTGTTTATTTGGGCTTTTTCTCTTTTTTTTCTTGGTCAATCTCGCTAGGGGACCATCAATCTCGTTTATCCTTTCAAAGAACCAGCTTTCTGTATCATTGATTTTTTTCCTTATCTTTTTGTCTTCTGTGTCCCAGATTTTGACTTTTATTTTCGTGATCTGGATTCTTCTGCTGAAATTAGGGTTATGGTGGTCTTGCTTTTCCAGATTCCTTCTTTGGTGACTTTTTAGGCTGTTAATTTGTGATCCTTCCAATTTCTTCATGTGCGTTTGAGGAATGATGATTCCCCTCTTACTACAGCTTTCATGGCATCCCAGAGATTTTGGTAAGATGTTTCTTCATTTTCATTTGTTTCCAGGTATCTTTTAATCTCTGTTTTGATTTCATCATTGACCCAGGAGTTGTTTAGCATCATGCTATTTAGTGTCTATGTCTTTGTGGGTTTGGGGGGCACCTTGCTGCTGTTGATGCTTATTTTTATTCCACTGTTGTCTGAGAAGGTGCATGGCAAAATTCCAATCTTTTAAAATTTATTTATGCTTGTTTTATGGCCAAGTATGTGGTCAATCTTAGAGTACGTTCCATGTGGTGATGATTAGAATGTATATTCTGTGTTTGTTGGATGGACTGTTCTGTAGGTATCACTTAAGTCCCTTTGGTCTAGAGTCACATTGAAGGTCTGCATCTCATTACTGATTTTTTGTCCTTATAATCTGTGTAGTGTTGCGAGTGGGTTATTAAAGTCCCCAGCTGTGATAGTGTTAGAGTCAATATCTTTTTTGAGTTTATTTAGAAGCTGCTTTGGGACTCCTATGCTAGGTGCATATATGTTTAGGATAGATATTTCTTGTTGAATGATGATCCTTTTATCATTATGTAGTGGCCTTCCATATCTCTTTTAATTTTTGATAGCTTAAAGGGTGTTTTGTCTGAGAGTAAGACCACACTCCTCCTTTCTTTTCTGTTCCGTTCACCTGAAAACTTGTTTTCTATCCTTTTACTTTGAGTCTGTGAGTGTCCTTTCTAGTGAGATGAGTCTCTTGAAGGCAGTATATTGTTGCCTGGTGATATTTTATCCATTTTGCCATTCTATGTCTTTTCAGTGGTGCATTTAGTCCATTCACATTCAGGCTAATTATTGAAATGTGAGAGTTGATCCCTATCATAAGGTTCTTATAGAGTTGTTGTTGTTGTTCCTGTTTGTTTGTTTTCTTTCTTTTGCCTTTGGGATTGGTTCGTGTGTGTTTTTAATCTTTTTCCTGTACTCTTGTGAAGAACTTTGCTGTTCTTTTTAACTTTTCCTCTGTGTTTAATACTTTGTTAAGTGTTTCTTGTAGAGGTGGTCTGGTGGCAGCGTAAGTTCTTAGGGATTGGATATCTGGGAAAGGTTTTAATTCTCCCTCACTGATGAAGCTTAGCTTGGCTGGGTAGGTTATTCTTGGTTGAAATATTTTATCTTTTAGAACTTTGAAGATAGGGCTCCAAGCTCTTCTAGCCTGCAGGGTTTCTGTAGATAAATCTGCTGCTATTCTAATTGGTCTTCCATGTTAGGTGATCTGACCTTTTTCGCTTGCTGCCTTTAGTTTTTTTCTTTTTTATCTACCTTTTTAGGTGAATTATTATTTGTCTGGGAGTTGTCCTTCTCATTTGTCTTCTTGCAGGGGTTCTCTGAATCTCTTGTGTTTGAACGTTCACATCACTGATGAGATGAGGGAAGTTTTCTTGAATAATCTCATGGAATGTTTGTTCCAGAGTGGATTCTGTCTCTCTTTCTGTCTCAGGAATCCAGTTACTCTAAGGTTTGCTCTCTTGAAGTAATCGCTCATCTCCCGACATTCTTGTTCTGTCTTTTTCAGCTTCATTTCTATGATTTGGACAGTTTGGGTTACTTCTGTATTTTGGTCCTCATGTTCTGAGATTCTTTCTTCTGCTTGGCTAATTCTGCTTTCCATGCTTATCAGTTTGTTATTTATTTCATTCACAGTATTCTTTACTACTGTTATCGCAGTTATCAACTCCTTCCTAGTCTCCTCTCGTCTCTCCTCAATTCTTTTTAATTTCTCCATTATTGTCTTGATATCTGGATTTGTAGCTTGACACCAGTCATTCTGGGGCCTCTTCATTGTTTGCATTCCAAAGTCAGTTTTCTCAGTGTCTGCCCTCCCAGGGGTCTGTGAGAGACCCAGATTCTTCTTTTGGTTTTTCTTTATTTGTGTAGATTTTTTCTCTCCATTTTCCTCTCCCCTTCTTTAATTCTGTTTTTCAGGGAATGTGGGGTTGCTTTTACTTCTTTTTGCTCAATCTCCTGTTCTTCCTTATGAGCGCCTTCTGGCTTTGTTCACTTTTGAGGATGGACTGTAGGTTGGGGCTGTACTTTTTGCAGTTTTGAGATTTAATTGAGAGGGAAGCTGTGATGCAGAATCTATCTGCAGGTCCCAGTATCCACCAACAGGTGTTAGAGCACATTGGAACCCACTCTCCACTGGCTTACAATCTGCCCATGCAGTGGGCTTAGGTTTGCTCCCTGGAACCAAAGGAGGTAAGCAAAAGGAAAATAATGGAAGAAGGAGGGGTCAAGAGGAAGTTGGAGAGAGAGAAGGGTTAGAGGGAAAACAGGCATACATACCAACTAATCAATGGAAAGAGATACAAGGCCAGGAGTGTATAAAAAACAAACAAACAAGATCCCCTAAAGCATACCGGTAACCCCACAAAGACAGTCTGATAAATGCATGCCTTTTGATGTGTTTTTCCCCAACACAAACAAGTAGTCTAACTCAAAAATCAGACAAAAATGAGCAGAACAAACAGCCAAAACAATAAAATAAAAAATCAAAATAAGAAACCAGACTAGATCTGGAGTCTTTCCTGAGTGTCTAAAGTCTCTTCAGCTCTGATCGACAGCCTCTCCCCTTTTCAGGCCAATAGACTTACTCATAGGTTGTGTTGTTTCCCTTGGCTTATTGCCTGATAGGTCTTCCATGGCTTATTGCCTGATAGGTCTTCCACAGCTCTTCCACAGGACTGATAGGTCTTCCAGAGGACTGAGTCTGATTCAGTGTAGGGGAGGGCCTTTTGTCTCCTGTTTGACGAGGTTACCTTAGAAACCAAGGTGGAGGCTGCTGGTAGATGGGTGGGACAATGCAAATCTCTACCTGCAAAATGACTGCGGTGGGTGGCTCCTCTTTCACTGATCCTTTCTTTCCACTCATCCTTTCTCTCCACTTGTTCAGTCTGTGGTTAGGGCTGGTGGCGGACAGTGGCAGCAGCTTTGGGCCCCCCACAGGGCACTTCGGCCAGGAATGGAGCTGGTATCGCTGAAAGATGGGCACCTAGACCCTCCCTGGGGAAACGGCTGCTTGAGATGGGGCTGGGTGGGGACCTGGAACCCAGGGTGGGCACCCAGAACTCCAAGGCTTGAGCACTGGCCTTGGCTTTGGTGCTTAAGCCCAGGTGGCGATGCAGAGCCTGGAGGCACTGGCGTTGGGTGCCTGTGTGGGCAGCAGTTGCCTTGGGCCTGGTGGGGCACCCCAAGAGAGAACTGAACCTGTAATTCTCACTTTCGGAGAATCTTACATTCCCATCTGTACTGTCGCCAGCTTACCAGGACTCTCCCAAGCATGTTTCTAATAGCTTAAAATGTTCTTCTGCAGCCCAAACACTGCCCAGTGGTGGAAACAAAAATATTACCACTGTCATGTCAATGCAGAGTAACTTCTGCTGCTGTCGTCTGAATCCTAATGGGCATCTTTAGACAACTCCGGGGGATTCAGAAACCTCGTAGATCAGGTCTCAGATTGGCTGCTTACCTACTAAGGTTTGGATTGCTACTATCACCCTCAGTGGGATACTTGGTCAGAGGTCTCTTCTCACAAATCAAACGGCCTTAGGTCTAGCATCTGTAGTCCAGGTCAGATGGTGACTGGTCTGGGAATGGACCCTATCTCCAGAATCTCAGATGCATGAGCACACATTCCAAGGACAGTGTGTGTAGTTAGGTTTCTGGTACCTTGTCTCTTGAGTAAAATGAGCTTGATGAGGCCCTTGTTGCTCATGATACCACATTTGTAGCTCTCCTCCAAGCCAGATTGCATTTTGCAGATTTGTGAAAACACTTGAACATGTGAAAGGCGAAACATAATATGTTGAAGTTGCATACCCGTATCATTTATCTATAATAATTATCATCCAATGAGCAATTGTGTTCAAACTATGCCATGTTTTTTCTACACCATATGATTTTGTTTTTAGAAAAATTGATTACATACATTTCATATGAGAATGTATGGAAGGCTGCATTGAAAAGGAGAAACAGAAAAGCTTATGAATATTTCCAGGTACCCGATCCACTGATTTGTTGCTTTCATGCATTTTTATTTGCTTGTAAAAGAGTATAGACCTCTTCTAAGTTGTGACTGGGCCAATTCAATTGTTGAGGAGGGGTGATTTTGGGGGTGTAGGTACACGAAAAGTATTGTAATGAATGCTTATGTTTATGTTGCCTCGACAACCATTTTAAATATAAGCTGGACTTTCTCAAACCAGAAGCAGGGCTCAGTCACCTCGATACACATTCCAACCCTACACACCTTCTGCAATTCTTCAACATGTCTGATCTGGATATGTGTCTTATACGACTGCCCCCAGGTGAGCACTTCTTTTCCTGTTATGCAGCTGCATACGGCCTATTTGACTGACTTCATTACCCACACTGCATGAACTGTGCAGATAAGCCATAGTGACCATCTCACGGTCACACACTGTGTGACTTCCTGGTACTGTGCCTGCTTGCTTAAAACCTGCAAATTATAACTCCCCACAAGAAGCTAGTTTGGATTAGGCCCAGGACATCAACAAAAGTATGGGCCCATGGGACCCTTTCTCTCCCACTAACTGAAATCTCTTACTTACATGTGTGGGGCTCCAGGTGAGCTGTGTACCTCCAGGATCTGTAAGTATTAACAATAAAGTCTTTCCTTCCATCTAGTGCCTTTCCTAATGAGTGGAGAGGTGATTTCCATCTCAATGGTCCCAAATTAAAACGGGTTTCCAGCCCTAGAGGGGAATTGCTTGAGGGGATTCAGGCTGGGAAGCAAGCAACTGTACCAGGCAGTACAAGGCAGTGCGTTTCCAGAAATCTCTAAGCAGAAGAACACCCACATGAGGACAGTGGGCTAAGTGAGCCTGGATCCTCATGCATGGATGGCAGGAAACTAGCAGGTGACTCATTCTTTCACAGAGAGAACGTCATCATAGGGCTATACATAAAGTTCTGGCAGCCATGGGACACGAGGGCAGGAGGTTCTTTCAAGTCCAAGTGCTGAGGAAGTCCTTGGACAGGATATCAGACACCGCAGTATCTCTCTAGCCTAACTGACAATAATCGAGTTGCTGACACCAGCAGTCCAAGAGAGCTATAAAATTGTCGGGAAAGACCTGTGCGTGAGACTAAACGGGGCAGCCAGTGTGGGGGGAAGCCACATCTCATCACAGTCATCTTAGCCCCACAAGGAACGTCACTTGGAAAAATACAAAGCATTATCCCCACCACTATCCCTCAGACAGCTTGTAAAAGTCCCTGCCCTGCTTCCAGACAATATGCACATGACTCACAAATTGAATATAATAATACATTAGTAATTCTTCTAGATCAGAGACTTGGAAGGCAACATGACTTGAGACATATGAGTATTCACGGCTAAAATCTCTGCAATCAATCACCCCACTGAAGTGAATGGCATATTGTAAAAGTTGTCATTGAAAAACCAGGACCAGGACTGGATGCAGAGAGAGAAGAAAGTGAAAAAGTCTACCTGGATCTAAGTTCCTGATTGGAACAGGTCAAAGTTGTTGAACTTTGCCCAGGGTATGTGGTGCGATGCAATCGGTGATGTTAAACTCCTCACACAGGAGAAATTTTAACGAAGGGAATTTGCACAAGCCAGGGACGAGATCTAAGAGACAGACAGTAGAGTTTTATGCAGGGTACAGACATGCATAGCACCCACCCATGGGTAATATCTGCTTCCTCTCCCAGCAACGTCTACCTTCCGTATCAACCCAGAACCAGAAATAATTCAGGCGACAGTGTCCAGCGTTTGAATCTTGCAGATGAGTGTGGTCACAAGGCTCTGAGGGCCATTGTGAGTCATCGTGGTCACCATGGTTCCTCTTAGTTCTGAACCAGTCAGACCCTGGGACTCAAAGAAAGTGAGTCAGACAAGGAGAGAGGGAGTTGGCTCTCTCCCTTCTCACCCTCTGGTCCTGGTCTTTCTTCAAAAGAAACCGAACTGGTCTGAGAGGTAAATATCCTGACATACTAAGACAATAGATCACCTTTTGGTGACAATACTTAACTACTCTATCTGATAAAGCCAAGCCCTGTTTGGTACTGAGAGGAGGGTATGGGACAGGCATGTGTCGAAGCTGACAAAGAGATGTGCTAAGAAGAGGTGGGTAGGAGCCCAGGCTTTAGATACTGGCTTTTTTAGTTCCAGTCTCACTTCTGTGTAACATCAGACAAGTCCATCAATTGCTCTTGGGAGTCAAAAACTGCCCCTAGCCTTGCACTCTGTCAAGTTCACATAAAACACCACAGCAGGCTTTTTGGGGTGAGCCACGGCCAGGTGTCCTAGGTGAGTACAGTCTTTAAACCACTGAGTTTACGTTTCTAGGATGAAAATGACGCAGGATGGGCGCTGGAACCAGAAACTGGTAGAACGTGAGAATTTAAAGTTATACTTCTCACATAGGAGATTGTGGAGTAAGATCCATGCCTGCTTCAGTAATTATGCTCAAAGGTGGAAAATTCCATGTGAAGTCAAAGTAATTTAAACAGATTTGGGAATGAAGGAACCAATTTTGGCAGCCTATGCACTTTACAATCAAGAAATTAAAGTATAAGTTAATCAACTTTGTTACTGATAGGTTTAACAACGGAGGATTGTTCAATCTGCTGCATGGCATGAATCATTTGGCTCAGAACAAGGAAAACCCAGAGGTGAGAAGAAGGTAACTCTGCAAAAGAGCAATGTCGATTCAAGTTAAAATGCGTGTGGGTATAAGGATTGGATCGACAGCTGAGAAGTATC
>NW_006991368.1:1854-2285 GCF_000164805.1 Carlito syrichta | reverse complement strand
AGTTGGGAGGATTGCCTGAGCCCAGCAGGTGGAGTCCGTGGTGGCCGTGAGCCTGTCCCTACTTTCAGGCTGTGGTGACAGAGTGGGAGTCCGACTCCAAATAATAATAATCACCACCACTGCCACCACCATGACCCCTGACACCCAGCATAAGAAATTACCCTCAGGGATAGGAGAGATAAAAACACTTTCTGACCTCTCGTTCGTGGGAGGTTTCAATAGTGGCCACTGGTCACGTCCGTCCCATGCTTGGTCATGCACCCCAGAAGGCCAGCCTCCACCCATCACACTAGTGCCCCACAGCAAAGATGCATTTGAGCTCATGGAACAGACGGCACAGTGCTAGGGTGGGGGGAGGGCTCCTTCCCCTCCTGATCAACCCATCTTCATCCACCAACTCGGATGTTTCCCTGGGGAGCCCTGGATGCCCA
>NW_006991368.1:0-306 GCF_000164805.1 Carlito syrichta | reverse complement strand
GGAGACTGACTTTAGAGCTAGGAAAAATGAGATTGGGAGAACCAGAGGAACACGGCCAGGGAGCTTCAGGAACTTCCACACCAAAGGGGGGCAGCCATTGGGGGAGTTGGGGCTGGAGGGTGTTGAGCTTGGGGGATGCTTGTATGTGGGGGGTGAGAAGTACTGGGGGAGGAAGGTTTGCAGGAGATTGGATATCTTTCTTTCTTTCTTTCTTTTCTTCCTTTCTTCCTTCCTTTCATTCTTTCTTTCTTTCAGTCTTCCTTTGTTTCTTTGTTTCTTTCTTTCTTCCTTCCTTTCTTTTCTTTC
>NW_006991367.1:0-595 GCF_000164805.1 Carlito syrichta | reverse complement strand
TAACTGTGGCAAGTGTAGAGCCAATAAAAACCCCAGTCATTAAATATATAGTCTTTTTACCAGTGCAGGATAGTCCACTTTAGAGTTATAAGCACAGTCTCCCCATTTTGTGAATCCAGTATCTCACTAGATGAGTGACCTGTCCTTTTCTGTACCAGTGAAGGGACAAGCAGGTACGTTGAGAGGTGGTGAAGCTCTAGTCGCACAACTAGGGTCGGTTCCTCCAGGCATTAACATCTCCAGTCACCAACTGTCCTTGATATTGTCCTGATAAGGGCTTTCTGTACTCAGAGACTTAAAGGTAGACATTAAGCGAGAAGTCCAGTACCTGAACACGAAATAAAGCAGGCCCTCCCATTTGGCTCAGCTGCTTGAATAGACAAGCTAGCTAGTTAGCTAATGAGTTAAGTCAGCTGGTTGTTTCAGCTACCTAGCTCATTCGCTAACGAGTTAAGTCAGATGACTAAGTCACCTAGCTAGCACGTTATATAATGAGCAAGCTAACTAGTTAGCTAGCTGATTAAGTCAGACTTACATAGGCAGCTAACTATGTAAGTCAACCTGTTAGCTAAGTATCTAGCTAGTTAGCTAACAA
>NW_006991366.1:0-3962 GCF_000164805.1 Carlito syrichta | reverse complement strand
TCACAGATGTCCAGGGGCCGCAGGGTGAGCGAGGGAAGAGGGGGCTGAGACGAAGGGACACAGCCAGGGTCCAGGGGAGGGTGCGGGTGGGGGAGTCCCCTTGAAGGGTCAGCACTGAGGGCGTCAGGAGGGAAGGGGCCAGCCAGACAGAAGAGGGGCAGCTCTCCTGTCCCCGGAATCCACTTACCAGTGTGGCCCAGGGTTTTCCAGCCAATCCCAGGCTGTGGGTCCATGTGCGTCCCCATGGGACATGGGTGACATTGTGCCGGGCCCCACTCCTCATGCCTCCCTCTGGGGAATTTGTCCTCGGGTGACCCCGGGCTCAAAGTCCTCCCTCCTCTCTTCTGTCTGGCCTGGAGCCCCAGGTTATTGGTGGACTTGTAGGGTGTGGGAGGGCAACCCGTTCAGGGTCATGCCACCAGCTGGAAGGGACAGGTCCTGAACTTCACACCCAGTGTGCCCAGCCCAGGGGCAGAGCAGCAGGGCCGCAGAAGGTCAGCGACGGGCTGCTGACACCTGGTAGTCTTTGAGGCTGCTCCTCTGAGCCACCCGTGAAGCCCCACCCTGGGCAGGCCACTCTTGGTGATAAACCAGTTCTGAGTGTGTTCATTAACCCTTTGTTTTCCACATAGATGGAAATATTTCTCCAGTTTGTCTTTTGTGGGCCTCAGTCACAGTGAGTCTTCCTGTTGAGTTTCTTTTCTTTTTGATCTTTATTTTGGTAGCAGATAATTAGTCCAATTTGGAGTGACACTTGCCAACTGCACAGCAGAAGGTGATGACACCACCACAGGGATCCTTGTGCTTCTCACAGAAGTTTTGGCTGTGTGGCGCCAGACACGGCAGAAGGAGGGCAGGACACTTCTCAGTATCAGTCCCTTCTGCGCCTACTTCTCATCATGTCAGGGATGAACCGATGAGGGAAAAAGCTGAGGAAGAAATCTAAGAATTCAAGAGTCGAGGCACTATAACCAGGTTTTACGCCTGGGCGTGGGATGGTCTCTTGTGGATTCATTCTCATATATTACTTACGTTAGCTCCTACTACAGTAAGTGAACACAGTCCCTGGAAGTGAGCAATGAGCAAAGCAGCAATTGCAAAGCGTGTTTTGCCTTGGGAACCTGAACCTGCTCTTGTCCCTGAAGGGCTTTTCATCAAGGGCTGAGTCCACTGAAAAGAACAGAAACATTTAGTTTTCTTCCAGCAAGTGTTGCTCATGAGGACTGAACTGTGACCTTTTTCTCTTACTCAAATTCCTAACTAAGAGGCTTGAGAGATGCCTGAAGACTTTTTTCCAACCTGGCTCTGGGATAGCATCACACAAAAAATAGCAAGGGAATAAAAATGTTTCATGATCCTGTAAAGCTGTCTCTTGGGGACTCCCAGACTTCGGGCATCTTGACCTCTACTGATTTCCAAAATCAGATAGGAGCTACAAATGGCCCATCAAGAAATACGTAAATCCACCAATCACCTGCAAGCCCAGCTTGAAAATGTCCCTTCTTCCTGGGCTGAACCAATGAAAACCTCACATGTATCGATTTATGCTTTTTGTAACTTCTGCCTTCCTGAAATGTATATAAACAAACTGCATTTCAATCACCCCGGGGAACACATGTTCAGGACCTCCTGGGGATGGATATTCCTGAGCCTGGTCACTCATATAAGCCAGAATAAACCATCTTAAAATATCTTACAGAGTTTGGTATCTTTTTGTCCACACTTCCATAACCAACTCACCCAAGACTCAGCCAGGGCCTTCCCCTCCATGACCAGGAATCATCTTGAAAAGGTGTAGAGCATCACGTCCGGAGCCCATGGGGGTCATCAAGTAGCTGTGGAGCCCATCTGTCATGGGCCTTCACCTGGGTTCCAGGGTACGTCTTAACTCTACCAATCCCACTATCTAAACATAAAGAGGAGAAGAAGAACCCCATTCACAGGGCTACTGTGATGTTAGTGTGGCATGAGCAAAGGGCTCAGGAGAATATTTGGTTAGTTCTTGTAGTCTCGTTTTTAAAATGACCCTAGGATTCAGGCTGAGAGTTGTAATTTGCCATGTGAGGGCATCTGCCCTCAGTTCATTGTGTGCACGTCTTACTTTGGAGACACCTTTGTGGGATTCATTCATGCTGCCACCTTCCTGAAAACGCTGAAGAGGCGACAAGGTCCATGACCAGCCCGCCCCTGTCGTGTGGCAATAGATGGGGCATCCCTGCAATGGGGGCAGCAGTAGGGGCACACACGCATTGTGATGCAGGGCGGCTCGTGGGGCCTGCTGCCTGGAAAGGCTCAGTGTGTGTTCAAGGGCTGTTTCTTGGAAAGAAAACCCAGGGGTCCTATGAGGTGAACCTGGTGACAGTTTTCGCTTGAATTTCCAAAAGTGCTCATCCATATATTCTAATCCCTAACCCCCTTTCCCATACCATGGCATTGGCCTTTCGTTTACTTCTGTAGGTTGTGATGATGTGAAATGTTCCACCGCTGACCTCAGAGCACGCCACCGGACAGTGCAGGAGGAGATATGGTCATCAACTCACCTTGGTTGAGCATGTCCCTAGGAGACCCTCTAGGCCGATGCAGGGAGGGGCGGGTGAGGACGGTGGGGAAGGGCAGAGGGCGGGGGCGCCTGGGAGGGAAGAGGGGCCCCTGGGGGAGCTGAGGGAGAACCTCGCCCAGCTGCCCAGGGGAGACCCGAGCTCAGCACTGCGGGTGTGAGGAGAGTGGAGGGCTGGGGGCGCGGGAGGCCCCGCTGTGGAGGGCGGGCGCATGAAGGTGAAGGGGAGAGAGGTGGGGGGGCAGAGAGGCCGCTGACAGCTGAGGTCCCACAGGCCTAGGGGCGAGAACGTGGGGGGTGGAAGGGGAGAAAGGAGAGGGCGACTCCAGGAAGGGCCCACACGGAGGGGATGCCTGGGGCAAGCGGTCATGCAGGGGCGAGGAGACAGGGAGGTGGAGACTCAGGTGGGTGGGACGGCAGCGCTGGTTTGTATGTGGAAGGCATACTAGTTTGACAGTTCTGGAAGTCAAGGTAAGAATTCAAACAACAAAGACACATAAACGCTCACATTTTTGTCTCGGCTTTATTGCTCTGAGGTGTCTTTGGTGCGTCCTCAGATGCCGAAGGACGTGGCCTGAGTCACGGGTGCCTTGGAAGCTGCTCCCTGCCTGCTGCCTTACTTCTTCCTGGCACCAATCCACATCCGCACACATAGGTCAATTCCAACGTGGATATGTCCTGTTGGGGCGCAAGCTCTGTGCTCCTCGGGTCTGCTGGGATCACAGGGGTCTCAGCGCTAGGACAGCCCTCCTCTTGCAGGCTCCCAGGACCCCACTGTCACCTCCTTTACTCAAGAGGGAGAGAAGACAGTTCCTGGTGTAGCTCCCAGAGGGTGCTCTGTGTGGGTTTACAGCTACAATTACAGCACGAGGAAAAACGACAAACTGCCTTAACCAGAGCAAACTATTAATAAAGGATGTGACCCTGAAAATATTGCCTGAAATAATTAGGAAATATCTCAACATTAAAAACAAGGTAAGGTGGAATGGTATGCTCTCCACTCAAGTCAGCTGAGGAAACATCACAGAGCTTATTTTCAAGCACGTGTGAAAAGCGTACTGCCTATAACAACATGTGACACCTAGAGCATACATGCATCAGTACTTACAGCAACTTTGATGGTGCAAATTGTACCTCTGCTTTGGAGCTGAGGAAGCTGAGACAGAAAAGTGTTCGATAACAAGATCACACAGGCTGTGTCCTTGGGGACTAGGACACTGGTGCTATTAGACCCAGGTGTCATCAGAGGCTGACTACTAACCACTGACTTGTTCTCTTGTTGAGGACTGTTGACAGTCCTTTGTGGTGCTAGTCATGGCAGCACTACTTGCAGCAACCTCAGTGGAAACAACCCAAGCGTTCATCTACAAATGAATGAAAGAACAAAATGTGGTATTTGCTTACC
>NW_006991365.1:0-488 GCF_000164805.1 Carlito syrichta | reverse complement strand
AAGAACCTTCATAATCTGATAGTTGTTTACTTCAACTCTATACTATTCACCATCTCTTCTCTCCAACACACGCAAACACAGCACACACACACACACACACACACACACACACACACACACACACACACATTTTTCAATGAGTTCCATTCAGAGGTCAAATGTAGCTCTCTATTTTGAAAAATGATATATTTTTTCTTGTCTATAAAAGCATTTTTAAGAAATTGATAAAACTATACTATATCTGCTATAATGTTAAAAGAGGCTGCTCATTTAAGTATCAAAAATAGATCATTGTATAAATAGTTGTAGACATAGATATATTCTTTTGTAAAGTGATATATTAAAGTCATTGCTGTATTTACCACCTTTATGCTTCCTTCTTTGGAATTATTCTTTTGCAATAGATGAGAACAATTTTGACAGGTTGCCCTACCAAAGAGAGGGAAGACCTAAAGATTTATTTCTTTGTATTGTTTCTACAGACCCTG
>NW_006991364.1:0-631 GCF_000164805.1 Carlito syrichta | reverse complement strand
TAATACCTCAGTATAGATTAATCGGAACCCTCCCCATCTGACACTATTTTCTGTTTGCATTTTTAATCAAGGTTGAATTTATATATAGTGTCTGATGATGTAGCATAAGAACATGAATGTACTTAATGCCATAGAACCGTATACTTACAAATGGTTAACAAGGCCAGGCATGGAGGCTCACACCTGTAATCCCAGCACTTTGGGAGTTCTAGGCAGGAGGATCACTTGAGTCCAGGAATTTAAGACCAGCCTAGGCAACATAGCGAGACCTCATCTCTACAAAAAATTTTAAAAATTAGCCAGACGTGGTGTGGCACATGACTGTAGTCCCAGTTTCTCAGGTGGCTGAGGCAGAAAGATCACCTGAGCCCAAGAGGTTGAGGCTATGGTAAGCCATGATCATTCATTGTGATTGTCATGATTGTGCCATTGTACTCCAGCTGGACAACAGAGTGAGACCCTGACTCAAAAAAATACAGAATGTTAACATGGTAAATTCTATATTATACATATTTTACCAAGATAATACAAGTCCAAAAAATTTTTTGATTTTCTAGTACTCCCAAAAATATACGTACAATGAAAGACACCGATCTTAACTGCACTGTGAGATGAGTTTCGATAGATGTGT
>NW_006991363.1:0-915 GCF_000164805.1 Carlito syrichta | reverse complement strand
TATTAGAACTGGCAAACCAACTGGCAAGGTAGGTAACTAGATAGTTTAGTCAGCTAGATAGCTACCTGGCAAGCTAATGATGTCTGTGAGTTAAGTCAGCTGGCTAGCCAACTGGCTAGCTGGTTAAGTCAGCTATTTTAGTCAGCTGTCTAGCCAGCTGGCTATATAGGTAGCTAGCTGGATAAGTCGGCTTGCTAGCCAGAAGGCTAGCGATTCCAATGAGAGAGTTAAGTCATCTGGCTAGCCTGCTGGCAAGGTAGGTAGATAGCTAGTTATGTGAGCTGGCTAGCCATCTTGCTATCTTAAGTCACCTAGGTAAATCAGCTGGCTAACCATCTGGCTAGGTAGGTAGCCACATTGTTTATTTAACTGACTAGCCAGCTGACTAGCTGGTTAAGTCAGCTAGTTAAGTCAGCTGGCAACCCGCCAGCAAGCTACTTAAGTGAACTTATTACATCAGTTGGCAATCCAGCTGGTTATGTAGTTAAAAAGCTAGTTGAGTCAGATGGCTAGCCAACTGGCTGGCTAGTTATTTCAGCTAGTTAAGCCAACTGGATAGCTAGGTAGCTACCTGGTTAAGTCAGCAAGTTAAGTCAACTTGCTAGTTAGTTAAGTCAGCAAGTTAAGACAGCTGGCTAGCTAGCTGGCTAGCTGGGTAGATAGATAGTTAAGTCAGCTGTGTAGATAGTGAGCTAGCTAGGTAAGTAACCTATTTAAGTCAGCTCACTCTCCAGCTGGTTAGCTAGGTAGCTAGTTAGGTAAGTCAGGTGGCAAGCCAGCGGGCTATATAGGTAGCTAGCTAGTTAAGTCAGCTGGCAAACCAGCTGACTAGCTAGGTAGGTAGGCAGATAGGTCAGTCTGCTATATAGCTGGCTAGCTAGTTATGTCACCTAGTTAAGTCTGCTGGCAAGACAG
>NW_006991362.1:0-692 GCF_000164805.1 Carlito syrichta | reverse complement strand
ATATATCTGTAAAAAGACATTACATCTAGGATCTAGAAGATACTCAAACACTCAGAAAAATCATAAAAACATTCCCTCTGAAAAGTGTGCAAAATACGTGATTGAACACTTTTCATGAGAAGAACTATGGGCAGACAGCAGACACATGAAAATCCCTCAGCCTCCCTCATCATCAAAGAAATGTAAATGAAACCACTTTGAAATACAACATACCTCCTGTAAGACTGGCCATCATTAATAAATCACACAATAACAGAGGTAGGTCAGGGTTTGGGAAGAAATAAATGCTTCTACACTGCATGTGGACTGAAAAGTAGAGCAACATCTTTGGAAAACAGTATGGGGGTTTGTAAAGGGAAAAGATATTGACCTGCCATGTGACTCAGTAATTCCCCTGTAGAGAATATACCTGGAGGAACTCAAGTCATTTTAACAAAAAGATACCTGCACCAGTATGTTTTTTGCAGCTCTAATCACAATTGCAATAAAACATGATACCAATCATGATGCCCATCAAAGTTGGATTGGATAAAATAAAAGTGGTATATACACAGTGGAATATTTTGCAGACATAAAAAAGGACAAATATATGTGTTTTGCAGAACGTTTGATGGATAGGAGGTAGGTCATTTTCAGTGATTTATCACAGGAAAAAAGAACAGAGTTCCATAGGTTCTCACTCATGAGCTGAA
>NW_006991361.1:0-756 GCF_000164805.1 Carlito syrichta | reverse complement strand
GAAGCTGCCACTTGGTCACAGAAGATTTTTGGACAGAACAAGGAAAGTGACATGTAGGAAGAGGAAGTGAAATACAGAAACGTCTGGATTGGCAACAGTTTGGCATTTGCCTTGTTTGAACATGGTTTGAAAAGTTGTCCATGTCTGATTGGCTGAAACTCTGTGATTAGTACAAGGTTGGGTCACAGTCTCTTTACACATCCAATTAAGTTACAGTTCACTTTGTGTGAAAAAAGCTTTAGGTTGAACTCAAAATCTATCAGAAGGCAGCTTTAAGCTAAACTTAGTTTAACACTTGTTAGATTATTCTGTCAGTTGTTTCACAAATAGGTAACAGTTTTTTCTTTTGTTTTGTTTTTCTATTCAATTACAATAGTATAATTAAATACTTGCTACATCAATATTTTAAACGACATTACAGTTCAGCCTGTAATTGAACTGAGCTGAATTGCTTTATAAAAATCCAAGCTAGCCGGGCTCGGTGGCTCAGCCTATAATCCTGCGCCTTTGGGAGGATTGTGAGTGGATTGTCTGAGCCCGCGGGTTCGAGACCCACCTGGGCAGTGAGACCTCATCTCTACAATAAAAAAAAAAAAAAAAAAAAAATCAGCCGGTCGTGGTAGCGCATGCCTGTAATTCCGGCTACTCGGAAGGCTGAGGTGGAAGGATCGCCGGAGCCCAGCAGGTCGAGGTTGTGGTGGCTGGAAGCAGCCACTGCACTCCAGTCTGGGCGACCAAGTGAGACTCCAACTCGAA
>NW_006991360.1:0-769 GCF_000164805.1 Carlito syrichta | reverse complement strand
CCAAGAGGGGACCTAGAAGCCCAGATTCCTGATTAAACCTTATCAAGAGGCCCTGTAGACTTCTGTGAATGAGAACTACAAGAATCCGGATTCCCTTTTCGTTCTCAGCAATATGCCCTGATTGTCCCTGTCAATGTGGATTCCAAAACTTTGTATATAAAAAGAGAGATGCCCAAAAGTTTTCTAGGGACAGGGAATCCATGATTCCTGTTGACCTTTAAAAATACTTACTAAACATTTGGCAACTGCAAAACCCTCGGCCCTTCTCAAAATAAAAGGACAAACGGAAGTTTGAAAATTATAAGGTTCATCTGAAGACCAGAGTTACTTCGAAATATGGCAAATAATCCTTTTTGTTCTGGAATCTGTACTTAGTTGTTCCGAGAACCCTAACGAACTTTTAGTGCCAGGTACCCTTTCACAACTATCAAGATGACCATTATATGCTGGAGTCCTGAATTGACTGATTAGTAATATCCACATGCCAAATAGCTCCAAAACATGAGGGGAGCTCGAAGCCCTGATTGTTGTTTGTCCCGTAGCAAGACACCCTGAGAATTTTTTCGGATTGAGGACTCGTGTAATACAGATTCCTTATTCTTCCTTCTCTAGAGACTGTGTAGTGTCCTGCATATAAGGACTCCCTTTTCCCAGATTCCTGTTTTGAAACACTGATTGTTGCCCTGCCCTTAGCAAGATGCCATGTAGATCTTGTGATTGATGAACCGTGTAAAACTGATTCCGTATTTTTCCTTAGCAAGAGGCTGCG
>NW_006991359.1:0-718 GCF_000164805.1 Carlito syrichta | reverse complement strand
CTGTTCCATGAGCTCACATGCGTCTTTGCCATGAACAACAGTGTGGAAAGTGGAGGCAGGCCTTCTGTGGTGTGTGGCCAATGGCATGGTATGGACGTGTGTGGTGACCACCTTGAAACCTCCCACGAATGACAGGCCAGAAAGTGCCCTTTCCTCTCCCACCCTTGAGGGTGTCTAGTCACGCTGGGTGGCAGGGATGGTGGTGGTGGTGGTAATGGTGATTATTATTATTTGGAGTCTGAATCCCACTCTGTTGCTAAGGTCAGATTGCAGGAGCACACTCACTGCCTCTGTGTACTCCACCTGCCGGGCTCAGACATTCCTCCTCCCTCAGACACTGAGTGGCTGGAACCACAGGCCTGCGTCACCACACCCAACTAATCTTTGGATTTATTTTTGATGGTGAAGTCGAGGTTTTGCCCCATGTCCCGGGCTGCTGTTGATCCGGCAGCCTCAGGCCATCCACTTGCCTGGTCATCCAAAGGGCCAGGGTGACAGGATGAGCCCCTGAGCCCTGCCTGTGGTTGTGGTGGTGGTGATTGGTATTATTAATCTGAGTTGGAGTCCTGCTCTGTAGCCCAGGCCGTAGCAGGAAATGACAGGTGTTTGCCAACACACTCGGCTCATTTTTTTGGCTTCTTTTAGAGACGAGTTCATGTCAAGGTGCCCGGACTGGTCTTGCACATGGACCTCAGGCCAACCTCACATCAGCCTCCCA
>NW_006991358.1:0-734 GCF_000164805.1 Carlito syrichta | reverse complement strand
TCCTCTAACTAAGGAAGAATAAAGAATCTTGCTGTACGAGTCCTCAATCCAAAAAATTTCCAGTTGTCTGCTATGGGACAAACAAGAAACAGGGCTTCAAGCTCCCATAATGTTTCAGAGCAACTTAGCATGCAGATATTACAAATCACTCATTTCAGGACTCCAGCAACATTCTGGTCCTCTTGAAAGTTGTAAACGGGTACTGGGCACTCCAATTCCGGTCAGTTACTCGGAACAACAAAGGCCAGTTGCCAGGACAAATCGAATCTTCTTGCCATATTTCGATGTAACTCTTGTCTTAAGGTGAACCGTCTAATCCTTCACCTTCCATCTCTCTTTTTATGTTGAGAGGGTACAAGGGTTTTGCAGATGCCAAATGTTTAGTACGTGCTTTTAAAGGTAACGCGGTATCATGGATTCCATGTCCCTAGGAAACTTCTGGGCATCTCTCTTTTTGTATACGAGTTTGTTATCCACATCGACAGGGAACGTCAGGGTATCTTGCTGAGAACAAAAAGGAAATACGTTTCTAGGAGTTCTCATTAACCGCAATCTAAAGGGCCTCTTGATAAGGTTTAATCAACAATCTGGGCTTCTGGGTCCCTACAGTTTTCAGAGCTACTTGCCCCGTGGACACACTAAATCTGTCATTAAATATCCACAGCAACTCTCTGGTCCTCCTGTTAGCTGTAATCAAAGATCTGGTCCTACAAATACTTTCATGTCCTAGGAAC
>NW_006991357.1:2158-3601 GCF_000164805.1 Carlito syrichta | reverse complement strand
TTCTAACGATTAATATTATCAACTTAACACTATACTATAATCTATAAGTTTACTTAAATAACTTAACTGTCAGTTATACTATTAACCTATTATGATTTAACGTAATGCTTTATAACTCAGTTAAAACTTATTCTTAAACTACAAAACTTTACTATAATTCATATGTTTCGTATGTCTAAACTTTAATTTTTATATGATCTAGTGATTGGGCTTTAATACTATGCTATATCCTATTAAGCTAATACCTTATCATTAAATCTTATAATTATCATTAACGTATGATTTTTAAAATCATAACACCATAATTCTCATTCTATTCTAATAAAACAACGACTTTAACCCAAAACTTAAATCTTTTTTCCTAGTATATTAATACATGGCTACGTGTAAAATTTCCTATTGTCATATTAGAAGCAAAAACAACACCGTTGGAAAAATTTCGGTACACTAATCAAAGGTCTTAAAATTGGCCTACAGGAATAGGAACTAAAGTCATAATCTGAGAAAAGGAAACTTAAAAGCTCAAACAAAACTCAAAAGTTTTCTATGAATGCTTATTACTGTTTAAACCTTTTCGATGGAAATTGTATTGTCTTAAATATATGTTTTATCCAAACAAGTCTATTCTAAAAATCAAATAGTAGCTGTCACACTATTGGATAATGGGCTGCATGGTTACCATGACAATGACCACGGGCTGAAGCAAACAGATTTTCAGCATGTAACGAAACTAGAAAAACGTCCTGCCTGACTAGGGGCAGGGCAATAAAACTATTATGATAATTTAGTTTCTAATCTTAATCCTAGGAGAAACTGCCTTTGGGAACAAGAGCTAACTAACCAGTCTACCAGGAAATAGAAGTTAAAAAATATCTAGAAAAAAGTAAACCTTAGAAAGACAGAGAAAAATAATTCTGCTATGCACTTTCCATCAGGCGTATTGAGATTTACTTATAAGTTTTACTGCCATGTATACACACTGGTCACTAATCACTGCCAATATTATAGGTATAACTGATATCCTATGTCAGAGGTGATCCTCCAGATGGGCCCTTACAGGCCTCAGCCATGTAGCTATAGATGTTGGCTCCCAACAGAGGAGGACATTCACTGTGGCACACATTATAGATGTATGTAATCAATGGGAACTCATCACAGAATGATTCCTTGGGGCAACCATCATAGAGGAGAGTTAGTCACAGGGCACCCATAGCAGTTGAGATGAGTCACTTGGACAGCCATAACATTGTAGGACTGGTTTCTAGTGCATTCAACAAAGAGAAGACCAGTCACTGGAGGCACCCATCAAGATGAGTGCCAGTCAATGAAGAACAAGAAGAAGGAACCATAGAGGCACAGAGAAGGGAGTCACTGAGGAATCCATCATAGGAGAGTTAATCACATGGAGACTCATCACAGAATTTGATGTGTCAATGCAGACCC
>NW_006991357.1:0-745 GCF_000164805.1 Carlito syrichta | reverse complement strand
GGGCCAGTAAGTTGTGTGTCCATTTCCGAAGGAAGAAAAAGTCACTTAGACACCCATACTGAGTGGGAAGTCAGTCTCTGGGAACTCTATCAAAGACATAGACTAGTCATTGGAGCACCAATATGGAGGAGACTCATTTAATATGACTCTGATGGCAGAGGAGAACCTGTCACTCAGGAACTTACTATGGAGAAGGGGCAGTTCACTGGGACACCTATCACAGAAGAAGGCTAATGATTAGTGCATCCTTCACAGAAAATAGCCTGACACTGGAACACCTATCACAGAGGAAAGACAGTCCATAGGGCACTGAGTACAAAGAATAGCCAATCAATGGAGCCAATCAGAAGAGGACCAATCACTGGGACTCCCATTTCAAAACAGGTGTAGTCACTTAGACACACATAACAAAGAGAGTCTGTCACTTGATCTTCTATTATGGAAGGGGCAGTCACGTGGTTGCCCCTCACAGAGAAGTGTTAGTTTTTAGGGCTCACATACAGAGGAGGGATAATCACTGTGACAATAATTAAAGAGGAGGGCCAGTCACTTGGGGCATCCATTATCAAGGAAGACCAGTCACTTGGTCAACAATCACATAGCTGTGTTGTCGCTGCAGCACCCAATATAGAGAAGACCCAATTACTGGAACATCCATCATAGAGGACAGCAATTCACTAGGCCATCCATTATGGGGATGACCAGTAACTTAGGAACAAATCACCAAGTAGTTATAGTCACACAG
>NW_006991356.1:0-710 GCF_000164805.1 Carlito syrichta | reverse complement strand
GAGAGGGAGAAAATCTACAGAAATGAAGAAAAACCAAAGAAGAGTAGGGGTCTCTCCCAGATGCATGGGAGAGCAGACACTGAGAAAACTGACTTGGAATGCAAACAATGAAAAGCCCCCAGAATGAAGGGTCTCAAGCGGCAAATGTATATATCACAACAATAATGGAGAGATTAAAAAGAATTGACGAGACACAAGAAGAAACTAAGAAGGAGCTGATATCTGAGATAACCATAATAAAGAATACTGTGGATGAAATAAATAACAAATTGATAAGCATGGAAAGCAGAATTACCCAAGCAGAAGAAAGAATCTCAGAGCTTGAGGACCAAAATATAGAAATAACCCAACTCTTAAAAACGCAGAAAATAAGCTCAAAAAGACAGAACAAAACCTTCAAGAGATGAGCGACTACCTCAAGAGGCCTGACCTAAGAATAATCGGACTCCCTGAGGCAGAAAGAGAAACAGAGGCCACATTGGAACAAACTTTCCATGAGATCATTCAAGAAAACTTCCCTTATTTAATCAGTGATGCAAAAATTCAAACAAAAGAGATTCAGAGAACCCCTGCAAGACAACAAATGAGAAGACCAACTCTTAGACACATAATAATTCGCCTAAATAAAGTAGGCACAAAAGAAAAAATCCTAAAGGCAGCAAGAGAAATTGGCCAGATCACCTACCATGGAAGACCAATCAGAATAGCAG
>NW_006991355.1:0-1086 GCF_000164805.1 Carlito syrichta | reverse complement strand
GGACCACAACATATCTGGGGACTACTCCCTGTGGACTGTGAATGTTACTTTCTGAGGCAAGAGGAGTTTTGAAAATGTGCAAGGAGCTTTCACTTTAGGAGATTCTCCTGCATTATCTGGCTAGATCCTAAAGGAATCACAGGTGTCCTAATGGGAAGGCGGAGAGAGAGATGAGTCCAGAAAAGGAAGATAATGATGTGGTCCTGGGTTGGGGAAGAAAGTGGGAGGATGTGAAACCACAAGCTGAGGAATGACATAATATTCAGAAGTTGGTAAAGGAAAGGGAGCATGACTAGTGGCTCTAACTACCACCCTTTTAGTAATTATATCAACATAAAATGTGGTCTTTAAAAATTCAGCAGTCTCAGGAGGCGCTGCCTCTAGTGGCCAAACACCTTCTGGCTGCTGTTGCCTTGAATGGCCTCACCAGAACCCTGACCTAATAACACCCTGGTTTCCTCCTCAGCATAAGTTTGTGTTCTTACTTCTTCCCTTTCTTTGTTGTTTCCACGAAGTCAGTGTGTCATACAGAGCCTTCACAAACGGGACACAGGAATGAAAAATCAATTGTGCCATCTGAGTTTTCTAGCTTTTTTGTCTACTCAGATAGGGACTGGTTTGGTTCCTTGAGAGACCTGGCCAATGGGAGTGTTGAAACCAGAGGGGGACCAAGAAGTGTGGCCTGGTATGATGGGGTCCTGGGAAGACTGGAGATGAGAAGTTGGAAAGCTTGATGCGGGATTTGGGGTCTTAGAAGTGATTTGGGATTTTGAGAAATATTGGGGACATAGGGAAGGACTTTATTGTGGGGGGAGGAGTCAGGATAGGGCTGGGGATTATGAGTGGTGGGTCTACTTACTTATTTAGGAATGAGCAACTGGGATGGTGGGCGGATTGAAGGTGCTATTCTTCCTACTTGAATGAGCTGTATTGGGGAGATAAGGACATGAGAAAAGGATAAGATTTTTAAAGACTCAAAATTCATTCTGACATAGGGCAAGGAGGGAACACGAGATGAGGGTACCACAGATAGAGATGTGCATTGAGGACATATAGGAATTCAGGCAGGTAGGGGGTCTGAACTAG
>NW_006991354.1:0-1163 GCF_000164805.1 Carlito syrichta | reverse complement strand
TTTGGGGAGGTCTCTGAAGGGGAACCAGGAATCTTGGATTCCAGTTCGCAAAGAACATTATGGGCTTCTTTCTCTTGATATCCAAAAGACTGGAATTCTCGGTCACCAGGAACTGTCTCGGCACCCTGCAGAGTGAAGCAGGATGCTGGGTAATGGGAATCGTCATATTCAGGAAACTGCAAGCCATATTGCTAAGGAAATATAAGGAATCTTTGTTATATGAGTCCTCAAACCCAAAAACTACAGGCCGTCTTCCTCAGAGGTACCCACGAATCAGGTTTTTGAAGTAAGAATCTGGGTAATGGGAGTCCTCACATACAGGAAACTTCAATGCCTATTGCTAAGTAAGAATAAGGAATCTGCATTACTCGTGTTCTCAATCCCCAAGGAGCTTCAGGAGTTCCTGTTATGGGCTAAACACGAATCAGGGTGTTTTAAGCATGAATCTTGGGATATGGAGTACTTATATACAGGCAACTACATGATCTTTTGCTAAGAAAGAATAAGGAATCTGAGTTACACGAGTCCTAAATCCCAAAAATCTACAGGGCATCTTGGAAAGGGCTAAAAAAGAATGAGAGTGTCGAAGCAGGATCTATGTAACAAGAGTCCTTATATACAGGGAAATAAATGGCCCCTTGAGAAGGAAGAAAAAGAATCGTGGTTTTAGCAGTCCCCAGTCCTAAAAATCAACCTGCCATCTGCTCTGGGCTAAACATAAGAAGGGTTTAGAAGCTGCAACATAGGTAATAGCAGTCCTCATGTACATAGGTAATAGCAGTCCTCAGTCCTCTTGGTAAAGAGGAATAAGAAACCTGTATTACACAGCTCCTCCGTCACAATATATACACGACCTTTTGCTAAGGGCTAAACAAGAATCAGGATTTCCAAACAGGGTTCTTGGGAAAGGGAGTCCTCATATAAAGGACATTACATGGAAGAATAAGGAATCTGTGATACACCAGTCCCCAATTCGAAAAATTCTCAGGGTGTTTTGCTGCGGGATAAACAGGAATCAGGGCTTTGAGCTCGTCTCATGTTTCAGAGATATTTGGCTTGTGGGTATCATGAATCAGTCTTTTCAGGACTCCAGCAATATTCTGGTCCTCTTGAGAGTTGTAAACGGGTATCTGGTAGTACAAGTCCCTTAGTTCCTCGGGACA
>NW_006991353.1:0-766 GCF_000164805.1 Carlito syrichta | reverse complement strand
CAATGTTTCAGCTGACTCTTGCTATTTTACATGTTTCTGAAACTATCACTGAGTCTCCAAAGACAATTTGTTTTGCACCTGTCAGTCACCTGGAAGGCACTAAAACCCAGATATTGCTTTAAATTTGTAACTTGAGACATTGTGAATAAACCAGTTTAAGGGCTGCTCAGAGGATATATTATATATACATACATACACACATACACACTCTCTCAGGAGATGTTTTCCCTCACAATGGACAATATTCCCTGCTGTTCACAGGTATATGGGGGGTGCTGGGCAGGGTGTAGGAGGAGGCAGACAATTTTCTTCACAGCTGACCCTAACTCTGAGTCTGACCTTTGAGGCCCAGTGTATGAGGCCGCCTCTGAGCCCTCTCTGCTTGGGCAGGCCCTAAGCCTCACCTGCTGTTCTGCTGCCCATCCCTACCCCAGGCTGTGAAAGACAGGGTTCAATTCGGCATTTGGCAAGTTTGCTCAGGGTTAAAAGTGGCATCAGCACCCTAATTAATTCTTCGGTTTTCACTTCTATTTAAAAAAAAATTTTGCCTTTGAGAGCTCTTAATTATTTTTTTTAGTTCATTGGTATATCTTTTAAGTGGTTAATGATATGCCTTCCAGAAGCTTTGGTTGTTTTCAGCTTGTACTTATCAGCCTTATTGCTGGAAATAAAACTATTTCAACTTTTTTGTTTTTAAACTATTTATGGTATCTACAGAGCCTTCCCTGATCCAGATGCAATCGATTAAAAACAACTTGGGAACCAG
>NW_006991352.1:0-575 GCF_000164805.1 Carlito syrichta | reverse complement strand
TTAAGTCAGCTGGCTAGTAGTTAAGTCAGGTAGTTAAGTCAACAGGATAGCCAGCAGCCTAGTTGGGTAGCTATCTAGTTAAGTCAGCTGGCAAGCCAGCTGGCCAGCTAGTTAAAGTCACCTGGGTAACTCAGCTCGCTAGGCAACTTTTTTTATAGTTAGCCAGGTAGTTAAGTCAGCTGGTAAGCTAGCGGGATAGGTAGAAAGCTATCTAGTTAAGTCAGCTTTCTAGCCACCTGGCTATCTAGAGTTGTAAGACAGTTAAGTTAGCTGACTACCAGCTGGCTAACTAGTTATGTCAGCTAGTTGAGTCAGTTGGATAGCCAGCTGGCTAGCTGGTTAAATCAGCTAGTTAATTCAAGTGTATGGCCAACTGGCTAGCTAGGTAGCTCACCAGCTAAGTCAGCTGGCTGGCCAGAAGACAAGCTGTTTAAATCAGCTCAATAGTATCCTGACCAGGTAGGTAGCTAGCTAATTAAGTCAGCTGGCTGGCCGAATGTCTAGTTAGTTAAGTCAGCATGTTAAGTGAGCAGGCTATCCGGCTGGCTAGGTAAGTGGCTAGCTAGTAAAGCCAG
>NW_006991351.1:0-6358 GCF_000164805.1 Carlito syrichta | reverse complement strand
TGGGAGGCTGAAGGCGGAGGGTTGCTAGAGCTCAGAAGCGGAGGCTGCAGTGAGTTATGACAGAGAGAGACCGTGTTAAAAAAAGAAATTCACAGGACACTCAAGAAGTCACGAATAAATCAATAAACAAGTTTTTTAAAGGAAATAAAAAGTTTGAAAAGAAATAAAAAATGCTTAAGAGCTGTTCTCAGGAATAACCCAAAGACAAATGCAGGAACTTAAAGTATCTTCTAAGCCTTCAGTGAAGTATCAACTCAGAGATACTAGGATGGACCCAAAACACTCTCAGGATGCATTTGTTGAAAATTGTGTATTTATTCTTACGTGCTAAAACTTCAGAAACCTTCAAAGTAATCTCTGCTGGATGCAAAACACCTGTCAAGACACTTTGCCCACTGATCAAAACGTCTTCTGAGTTCGTCCATGTTGACGCCTTTTAGTGCTTCTGCTGTTTTTTGTTTTTCGTTTTTTAACCTCTCCAACACTGGCAATACGTCTCTCATGGAGGATTTTTTTTTTCCTCTGGGGAAAGTGAAAAATGTAGGTCAGGGCGAGATCCGCGGAAAAGCGAGGATACGAATGGGGGTCTTGCCGTTTGGGGTCAAACACTGCTGAACACTCAGCGCGGTGTGGGCCGGTGTGCTCGTCATTCAACCATCATGAAATCAACAAAATCTTTGAAAGAATTTCCAAAAAAATTTCCCGAATCCGTACACAGCCTCTCACAACCATGCTAGCTGGTCCACAGATTCTGATGGGTTTCAGGAACACTTAGCTCGCCAGGAAACCCTGCACTAAAAGGGACCCACGCTCCAAAAGGTAATTCTGGGTTTTGGGAGCCCCCCTGGTGTGTAATCAACTAAGTGTTCACAAGAATCTAGTGGCAATAAGAGACAAACATCACTGTAAATACAGAGTTGAGGGTAGGGGGCACCTTCTCACTTGGGACTCAACCATCTTTGTGGAAAGATTCGAACTCTTGGACACCGACAGGTTGTAGGTGCTCCTTGAGGGTGCAGTTAGGACCAGGAGAGACTTCAACACGACACGTGGGCATACCATGTTTTGGGATTCAGAAGACGTGTGCTTGTCTGTCTGAAGCAGAGATTTTCAACAGGGGAGTGTTGAACTCACATGTCCATGTGAGGCTTGACTGCGTAAGGGAAGTTTTGGCATGAGTTGGAACCTGATATTAGTCTTTGTCTTACAGGCAGTAGGCATGATTTCTTTCCTGAAAACTATTATTATTATTATGTATTTGTCGTAAATAGAGTTGGTGAATATGTTCCCAGTCTGTGGGCTGTCTCCCTGATCTCTTGATGGTTTCTTTGGCTTTACAGAAGCTTGTCAGTTTGATGAGGTCCCACTTGTCTATCTTATCTCTTATGGCATGAGCACTTGGGGTTTTGATCAGGAATTGGTTGCCAGCTCCAATTTCCATAAGAGTGTCTCCAGCATTTTCTAAGGATCTTATAGTTTGAGGTTTTATGTTTAGGTCTCTGACCCATTGAGAGTTGATTTTTGTGTATGGGGATACGTAGAGGTCCTCTTTCAATCTTCTGCATGTGGTCAGCCAGTTTTCCCAGCACCATTTACTGAATAGGTTCTCCTCTCCCCAGTTGTTGGTGGTGGGGGCTTTGTCGAAGATGAATCAGTTGAGAAATTGAGGTTTTGCTTCTGGAATCTCAATTCTATTCCGTTGGTCTCTATGCCTGTTCTTGTACCAATACCAGGCTGTTTTAATTACCATAGCTTTATAATAAAGTTTAAAGTCTGGGAGTGTGACACCTCTGGCTGTTTTTTTTTTGTTTTTTGTTTTTTGTTTTTTGCTGATGATTGTTTTGGCTATTCTTGGTCACTTATGTTTCCATATGAATGCATGGATTGTTGTTTCTAGGTCTGAGAAGAATGTTGCTGCTCATTTGTTGGGTACTGCGTTAAATCTGCAGATTGTCTTAGGTAGAGTGGACATCTTAACAATGTTGATTCTTCCGATCCATGAGCATGGGATATTTTGCCACTTCTTTGTGTCATCTTTGATTTCTTTGAGCAGTGTTTTGAAGTTTTCATTGTAACGATCTTTCACATCTCTGGTTAGGAAGATATCAAGGCATTGTATTTTTTGTGGCTATTGAGAATGGAATTGTGCTTCTTATTTGGGTTTCTGTTTGTTTTTTATTGGTGTAGAGAAGTGTGATTGTCCTTTGCACATTTATTTTATACCCTGAGACTTTGCCAAAGCCTTTTATCAGTGTAAGCAGGTTTTGGACAGATTCCCTTGGGATTTTGAGGTGTAGAATCACGTGGTCTGCAAAGAGGGATAGCTAGATTTCCTCTTTCCCTATATGTATACCCCGAGCGCCTTCTCCTCTCTGATTACTCCAGCTAGAACATCCAAAACTATGCTGAACAAGAGGGGTTAGAGTGAGCATCCTTGTCTTCTTTCAGTTTCCAGGGGAAATGCTTCCAATTTCTGTCTGTTTAGAATTATGCTGGCTGTGGGTTTCTCATAGATGGGTTTTTTTCAAGAAGGGCTGCTGGATTTTATCAAAAGATTTTTCCGCATCGAATGATATAATCATGTGGTTTGTGTTTTTACCTCTGATGATGTATTTCATTATGTTTATGATCTTACAAATGTTGAATCAGCCGTGCATCCCAGGGACGAAGCCTACTTGGTTGTGGTGGATGTTTTGTGATACGTCCACTCACATTCGGGCTAATTATTGAAACGTGAGAGTTTATCCTTGTCATGAGGTTCTTACAGAGTTGTTGTGGTTCGTGTTTGTTGTCTTTCTTTTGATTTTTGAGTTGACTTATGTGTTTTTCAGTCTTTTTCCTGTACTCTTCTGAAGAACGTTGTCATTCTTTTTTCCCTCTCTTCTGTGTTTAATACTTTCCTAAGTGTGTTTTGGGGAGCACGTCAAGAGGCGGTGTAAGTTCTTAGGAATTGAATGTCTAGGAAAGATTTCAATTCTCCCTCACTGATGAAGCTTAGCTTAGCTGGCTTGGTTATTCTTGGTTGAACTTGTTCATCTTTGAAAACTTTGAAGATCGGGCTCCAAGCTCTTCTCGCCTGAAGTGTTTCTGGAGATACATCTGCTGCTATTCTAATCGGTCTTCCTCAGTAGGTAGTCGGACTGTTTTTTTCTTGCTGTGTTTAGGATTTTTTTCTTTTATACTGACTTTGTTTAGGCAAATTAATATATGTCTAGGAGTTGGCCTTCTCATTTGTTGTCCTGCAGGCGTTCTCTGAATCTCTTGCATGTGAATTTCACATCACTGATGAGGGAACTTTTCTTGACTAATTTCATGGAATGTTATTTCCAGGGTGGTCTCTGTCTCTCTTTCTGCCTCAGGAAATCTAATTACTCTTAGGGCGTCTCTTGAAATAGTCGCTCATCTCTTGAAGGTTTCCTTCTGTCTTTTTAAGCTACTTTTCTATGTGTTTGACAGTTTGTGTTAGTTCTATATTTTGGTCCTCAAGCTCTGAGATTCTTTCCTCTGCTTGGCTTATTCTGCTTTCCATGCTTATTGGTTTGTTATTTATTTCATTCACAGTATTCTTTCCTGCTCTTATCTCAGTAATCAACTGCTTCCTATTTTCCTCCTGTCTCTCCTCAATTCTTTTTATTCTCTCTATTAATGGCTTGATATCTGGGTTTGTAGTTTGCGACTGGTCATTCTGGGGGCTCTTCATCGTTTTCGTTCCGAACTCTATTTTCTCAGTGTCTGATCTCCAAGGGGTTTGTGTGAGACTCATATTTTTCTTTTGACGTTTTCTTCATTTGTGTAGAATCTCCTCCCCTCCTCTTTTTTCCCCCTTCTTCTTTAATTCTGCTGTTTGGGGATGGCAGAGTTGTTGTGACTTCTGTTTGCCCAACATCTTATTCTTCCTTACATGGATCCTCTGGCTTTGTTCGGTTCTGAAGCTGGACTTTTTGCAGTTTTGAGATTTACCTGAGGGGAGAGCTGTGACTCAAAATCTATCTGCAGATCCCAGTATACACCAACAGCTGTATGGGCACCCTGGAACCCACTTCTCACTGCCTTACAGTCTGTCCATGCAATGGGGGTACAGCATTGCTCCCTGGAAGCAAAATGAGGTCAGAAAAGGAAAATAGTAGAAGAGGGAAGGGGGGCAAGAGGAAGGTGGAGAGAGAGAAGAGTAAGAGGGAACACAGACAGACCTACCACCTAAAAAATGACATGAGACACAAAGACAGAAAAGAGTGGAAAAAAACTAAAACATACAGATAAGCATACAAGCACACAGTGCAACCATAGTCTCCCTATTGATGGACTCTTCCCATATACAAACAGGAGGTCAGACGAATAGGAAAAAAAATCAGCAAAATAACAGAAACAAAGCAAGACCAAAACGTTATCAAAAAGAGAAAGAAAGACAGAAAACCTGAAACAAAAATGGGCAAACCAAACAGACAAAAAGTACAAAGAAAAAGAAAACAAAAACAAGCCAGCAAACTTGCTCTGAGGTCATTTCTGTAAGTCCCACCACCTTTCGGCTTTGATCTCTAGCAGTCAGCACAGGTTGACACAGTTGCTCTCAGTGCAGGCTGATGTGCTTGCACCCTGTGTCTGGTCCAGCATGGGGGAGGGGCTTCTGTCTCTCCCAGTTTGATGAGAGGACCTTAGGTCCCAAGGTGGAGGCTGGGCGGAGCTGGACGGGACAATGCAGACCTCTGCCTGGTCCTGGGACAGAGAAAATGGCTGCGTTGACATCACCTCACCGGCATGGAGCTTCTCTCGGGCTCTCCCCATCCTCTGTCTCCACTGATAAGATCCAGGGCACCAGCTGCTCTGCTCTAACAGGTGATGGTGAGGCCAGGCGCCAGGCGATGAGAATCAGCTGCATTCAGCAGGCTCTTCTCAGGAGTGTTTCGCCAGCAGCAGAAGATCTTGCGGGGTGGTCTTGCACCTTCGCACTCTAATCTCAGGGCTATGGGGGCTTGCAGTCACCCTGGAGGGGAGGGCCGAGTGCAGGAACCCGAGCCTCCCCTCAGATGGACTTCTGCGTAGACTCTCACAGTCTGAAATGTCCGGTGGCCATCTTATGCTCCCTGTTACTTTCATTCCTAAAATTACTTTTTAAAGACGAGGTCTGGCTGTGTTGCCCAGGCTGGAGTGCAGTGGAGTGAACAAAGCTCACTGCAGCCTCCAGCCCCTGCACCCAAGCGATTCTTCCACCTCAGCCTCCCAAGTAAAGGGCTTACAGGCAAGTGTTACCAAGCCTGCCTAATACTTTTTAAAGGTTTTGTAAAGATGGGGTCTAGGGATATTGCCCAGTCTGGTTTAAACACCTGGCATCAAGTGATCCGGTCGCTTTGGCCTCCCAAGTGGCTGAGACTACAAGCACATACCACTGCACCTGGCTAATTTTTATTTTTTCGGTATGCTGTCTCTCTATGTTGCCAAGGCAGGTGTCAAACTCCTGACCTCAAGTGATCTTCCTGCCTTGGCCTCACTATTAGCTGTGAGTACAAGTACTATCAACACACCTGGCTAATTTTATTCATTTTTTGTAAAGATAGGATCTCACTATGCTGCCCGGGCTGCAGGAGATTTGTGCAAGAATTGCAGACTTGAACTCCTAGGCTAAGATTTTCCTCCCATCTCAACCTCCCAAGTAGCTGGAATGACAGGTCCATGCCACCATACCCAACTAATTTTTAAGATTTTCTTTTCATAGAGTTGAGGTCTTCCATATTGCCCAGGCTGGTCCCGAATACCTGGCCTCAAGCAATCCTCCCACCTCTGTCTCCCAGAGCATAGGATTAGGTGAGCCCCTCACTGTGTCTATCCCATAGCAGTAATATCTGAAGCACTGTCCAACATGCACTGGGCAGATAAACATATTTAAAAATGAAATGAGTAGTCATACGTAGGATGAATTTGAGCTGGAGTTAGTGCTGTCATGAAAAGAAAGGAGGATAAGAAAATGTTTAAAAAATACAAAACAAAAACAATCCGAAAGAAAAAAAATAAAGCAATGTCCTGGACTCGGTGGCTCACACCTGTATACCAGCACCTAGGGAGGCCGAGGCAGGAGGATTTATTGCCTGAGCCCAGAGGTTCGAGACCAGCCTAGAAAACTTGACGAGATCTCGTCACTAAAATAAATTTTAAAAATTAGCCAGGTATGGGGGCATGTGCCTGTAGTCCCAGCTAGTCGGGAGGCTACGGTGGGAGGATGGCCTAGGCCCAGGAGGCTGAGGCTGAGGTGAACTGCAGTCAGGCCACAGTACTCCAGCCTGGCCAAGAGAGAGAGACCCCGACTCAAGAAAAACACACACACGCACACACACACACACACACACACACACACACACACAAAGCA
>NW_006991350.1:0-611 GCF_000164805.1 Carlito syrichta | reverse complement strand
AAAAAAGGTAAAATTAGGTTGACAGGTAGGCCATTTGAGGAGTGTTTAAATGATGTGTGAAAGAGTTTGTTGTCATTTTTCATTTGCTGGATTAGGAAGAGGCAACCATGTGTGTGTGTGTGTGTGTGTGTGTGTGTGTGTGTGTGTGAGTGTGTGTGTTGGGAAGCCTTTGTTCATCCCGACCTAGAGTATTTTTGAAAGCTAAGAGCAGGAACAAACCAGCAAGGCTGATTGAATGTAGAGGAAGCAGGAATGTCATGCCAGGAGAGCCCAACACCTGGGAAGACATGTGCCTTCCTTCTTGGACAATCGATCTTACTACTTATCCCAGATCACCTGTGAGAAGGCAGAGCTGAGCACTTCACAAGGCTGAGTCACTTGCTGTGTCGACAAGGGTGGCCAGGACCACTAGAAGGTTTCAAAGCCCCAGGGTTTATGTATAAACTGATTTTTTTTTTTTTTTTTGGAGTCACTCACTTTATGGTCCAGGATGAAGTACAGTGGCACAATCATGGCTCACTGCAGCCTTGACCTCCTGGGGTCAGGCAAATCCTCCATCTCACCCTCCTAAGTACAGGCACACTGGCCTTCCTGCTTCCCCCACTGAGCAC
>NW_006991349.1:0-639 GCF_000164805.1 Carlito syrichta | reverse complement strand
AAAGGCACACTCAGGTGTCAGGGAAAAGAATGTCATAATGGAGTGCAACTTGCTCTTTAATAGTTCAGGGAAAAAAATACACACATGCATATGTGAGAGAGACAGAGCAACTGAAAAAGCAAATGGGACAATACGACAACAGCAGCTGACTCTGCATAAGGAATATATGGTGTTCTTTGTGTTGTTGCTGTAACTGCTCTATTAATAAAAAGTTTTGAAAAAGATTAAAAAGAAACAGTGATTGTCCATACCATTCATACACACACACAGTATCTGAGTGCCTATTTTCCCAACCTCATCAACCTGATACAAAAAACTTCTAATCAGCCGGGCTCGGTGGCTCAGCCTAATCCCGTGCTTTGGGAGGCTGAAGTGAGTGGATTAGCTGAGCCCGCGGGTTCGAGACCCGCCTGGGCAACTTGGTGCGACCTCATCTCTACAATAAATCAAAAAATTAGCTGGGCGTGGTAGCGCGCGCCTGTAGTTTCGGCTACGTGGACGGCTGAGGCGGAAGGATTGCCAAAGCCCAGCAGGTCAGGCTGCGGTGGCTGGGAGCATGCCACTGCACTCCACTCTGGGCGACAGAGGGAGACTCCAACTAAAAAACAAAACCAAAAAGAAAATCCAAATGGTGTTCTT
>NW_006991348.1:0-777 GCF_000164805.1 Carlito syrichta | reverse complement strand
TAAATCATATAATACAGAAAATAAATGTAGATGACTTGGAGGGTGGGGGCAAATATATTACCTCTCCTCAATAAGCATTCATAAAATAAAATGGGATCTTCAAGCGGCCAAAATTAAGTGGAAGTTTGCTAAAGAAAATCAGACGGGGGGAGGGGAAAGAGAGAGAGAGAAAAACACCAATTTTACCTACTCTGAATAAGCAGTTAGTGGGGGGGGGGGAAAGCTTTTTATTTTAAGGGAGGGGCTGGAAAATTAGAATTAAAAATGAACAGACTACCGCTTTTCCAGTGATTCCTATTCCTCCTGACTCAGTGCCCAATCATGTCTTTCTGTGAACTGCCTTGCTGTTTTGCCAAAAGAGAAAACTTACTTTCCATCTATGTAAACTCCTAGAAGGGGGGAGAGCAGGAAGACAACTCAATTCAGCCCAAGAAAAATATAGCTCTTGTTCATATCTCCAAGTATCTGACAGTGGCCCAATCCCCTGCCGATGTTGGTGGTCTGGGTTGGAAGCTATGATATGACTGAGGAATTAGAAGCGTTTTGCTAACCTCCCTTCCCTGTGTCAAATGGAGGAAATGATACACTTACCAAGCAGGAAGGAAGGGCTTGAAGCATATCACATTTAACACCACCCCTTTCCTGATGCTGGCAGATCCCAGAGAGTCCCTGGAATTTAGCTACAAAGGATGAAGCCTTGCTAGACTGTAATGAGAGGAAGAGTTTCGATGTTACAGGGGGAAAAGGAAGGAAGGAGTGATGAGAAAAGGATGAGAA
>NW_006991347.1:0-2877 GCF_000164805.1 Carlito syrichta | reverse complement strand
CCTAGTAAGGCAAGTAGTATCAGACGGCAATAATAAGACAAGTAGTATCAGATGGCACTAACAATGCAAGTAGTATTAGATGGCACAAATAAGCAAGTAGTATCAGACGGCACTAACAAGGCAAGTAGTTTAAGACGATACTAAGAAGACAAGTAGTATCAGACGACAAAAAGAAGGCAAGCAGTGTCAGATGACACTAAGAAGGCAAGTAGTATGAGAGGAAACTAACAAGGGAAGTAGTATCAGAGGACACTAACAAGGGAAGTAGTATCAGGCAACACTAAGAAGGCAAGTAGTATCAGACGACAGTAAGAAGACAAGTAGTATCAGTCGACAATAAGATGGCAAGTAGTATCAGACGGCACTAAGAAGGCAAGTAAGATCAGACGTCACTAAGGAGGCAGGTAATATCAGACGGCACAAAGAAGGCAATAGTATCATATGGCACTAAGAAGGCAAGTAGTTTCAGATGGCACTAAGAAGTCAAGTAGTATCAGATGGCACTAAGAAGACAAGTAGTATCAGATGGAACTAAGAAGGCAAGTAGTATCAGACTGCACTAAGAAGGCAAGTAGAATCAGATGACACTAAGAAGGCAAGTAGTATCAGATGGCACTAAGAAGGCAAGTAGTATCAGACGGCACTAAGAAGGCAAGTCGTATCAGATGGCACTAACAAGGCAAGTAGTATCAGACGACACTAACAAGGCATGTAGTGTCAGATGACACTAAGAAGGCAAGTAGTATGAGATGACACTAACAAGGCAAGTAGTATCAGATGACACTAAAAACGCAAGTAATATCAGACGACACTAAGATGGCAACTAGTATCAGATGACACTAAGAAGGCAAGTACTATCAGACGACACTAAGATGGCAATCAGTATAAGAAGACACTAAGAAGGCAAGTAGTATCAGACGACACTAAGAAGGCAAGTAGTATCGGACGACCTAAGGTGGCAAGTAGAATCAGACGGCATTAACAAGGCAAGTAGTGTCTGACTACACTAAGAAGACAAGTAGTTTCAGACGACACTAAGAAGTCAAGTAGTATCAGATGACACTAAAACGGCAAGTAGTATCAGACGACTCTAAGAAGGTAAGTAGTATCAGACGACACTAAGATGCCAAGTACTATCAGACGACACTAAGAAGGCAAGTACTATCAGACGACACTAAGATGGCAAGTAGTATCACACGACACTAAGAAGGCAAGTAGTATCAGACGACACTAAGAAGGCAAGTAGGATCAGACGACACTAAGAATGCAAGTAGTATCAGACGACACTAAGAATGCAAGTAGTATCAGATGGCACTAATAAGGCAAGTAGTACCAGACGGCAACAAAAAGTCATGTAGTGACAGATGGCACTAATAAGGCAAGTAGTATCAGACAGCACTAATAAGGCTAGTAGTATCAGACGGCACTAACAAGGCAAGTAGTATCAGATGGCACTAATAAGGCAAGGAGTATCAGACGGCACTAATAAGACAAGGAATATCAGGCAGCACTTATAAGGCAAGTAGGATCAGATGGCACTAATAAGGCAAGGAGTATCAGACGGCAATACGAATGAAAGTAGTATCAGACAACACTAAAAGAGCAAGTAGTATCAGACGACACTAAGAGGGCAAGTAGTATCAGACGACACTAAGAAGGCAAGTAGTATCAGACGACACTAAGAAGGCAAGCAGTATCAGACGGCACCCAGAAGGCAAGTAGTTCAGACGATACTAAGAAGTCAAGTAGTATTAGATGCCACTAAGAAGGCAAGTACTCAGATGGCACTAAGAAGGCAAGTAGTATCCGACGGCACTAAGAGAGCAAATAGTATCCGACGGCACTAATAAGGCAAGTAGTATCAGACGGAACTAATAAGGCAAGTAGGATCAGATGGCACTAATAAGGCAAGCAGCATCAGACGGCACTAATAAGGCAATGAGTATCAGATGGCACTAATAAGGCAACGGGTATCAGACGGCACTAATAAGTCAACGAGTATCAGACGGCACTAAGAAGGCAAGAAGTATCAGTCAACATTAAGAATGCAAGGAGTATCAGACGACACTAAGAAGGCAAGTAGTATCAGACGGCTCTAATAAGACAAGTAGTATCAGTTTGCACTGATAAGGCAAGTATGATCAGACGGCACTAATAAGGTAAGGAGGATCAGACGGAAATTATAAGACAAGGAGGATCAGACGGCATTAATAAGACAAGGAGGATCAGACGCCACTAATAAGGCAAGGAGTATCAGAAGGCACTAATAAGGCAAGAAGTATCAGACGGCACTAACAAGGCAAGGAGTATCAGATGGCAATAATAGGCAAGGAGTATCAGACGGCACTAATAAGGCAAGGAGTATCAGACGGCAATAATAGGCAAGGAGTATCAGATGGCACTAATAAGGCAAAGAGTATCAGACGGCACTAATAGGCAAGGAGTATCAGACGGCACTAATAAGGCAAGGAGAATCAGACGGCACTAATAAGGCAAGGAGTATCAGACGGCAGTAATAAGGCAAGGAGTATCTGAGGGCACTAATAAAATAAAGAGTATCAGTCGGCACAAATAGGTAAGGAGTATCAGACGGCAGTAATAAGACAAGGAGTATCAGACGGCAGTAATAAGGCAAGGAGTATCAGACGGCAGTATTAAGGCAAGGAGTATCCGTGGGCACTAATAAAGTAAAGAGTATCAGACGGCACTAATAAGGCAAGGAGTATCAGACAGCAGTAATAAGACAAGGAGTATCAGACGGCACTAATAAGGCAAGGAGTATCAGACAGCACTAATAAGGCAAGGAGTATCAGACGGCACTAATCAAGTAAGGAGCATCAGAAGGCACTAATAAGGCAAGGTGTATCAGATGGAACG
>NW_006991346.1:0-763 GCF_000164805.1 Carlito syrichta | reverse complement strand
GGAATTGCTGTGGAATGAGAAATATTAAATTGGGAACAAAACTCCTGGAAAGATTTAGATGCATATGCAATACCATTATCAGTTTTTAGTTGTTTTGGTATACTTTGCTGTGAGAAAAAAAAAAAGGAATAAATGTTGTACCACATCCTTGTAGGCTTCTCCAGTTCTTGCTGAAGCTAAAATAACATGAGAAAATGTATCCACAGTAACATGTAAATAAGACAATTTTCCAAAGCTGGGAAAGTGAGTTACATCCATTTGCCATAGTACATTTGGTGTTAGTCCTTGGGAGTTAACTCCTCCTGGAGCTGGAACAAAGGTGAGACAAGCTGGACAATTTTTAATCATTTGCCTAACCGTTTCCCTGGGTAAGTGAAACTGATAACATAAGGCAATAGCATTTTGATGATGAATTTTATGAGAAAGTTGAGTCTGAGTAACTGTCTCAGTTTTTACTGCAGCACATACAGTAGACTTATTTAAGGTGTCAGCTAATTGATTGCCTTGGTGTAAAGGTCTTGGGAGGCCAGAATGAGTCCTAATATGGCCCACAAAAAACTGTTCCTTTCTGTTATTAATTAGTTGTTGTAATTGAATTAATAGTTCCCAAATTATAGTTTTGTTAACCTGTATGGTAGCTGTTTTAATATGAGGAAATAGACCTTTAATATAACAAGAATTAGTATATAAATTAAATTTAGAGTTTTTTAAAGTTGTAAAAGTACAATAGTGGACTTTTGGGCTAATGAAAGAAAACTTGTCT
>NW_006991345.1:2313-2999 GCF_000164805.1 Carlito syrichta | reverse complement strand
CAACAGGAAAGCTGTCAAAACCAAGGTTGGGGGTGGTTCTCTACTCCAAGTCATCACCCCGGGGATTGTTCAGACACTTCTCTGTCCCCTCTCTGCAGGCTAAGGGTGGCACTTCACAAAAGGCAGCCACACCTGCTGCTTGCTAAAGCACAAAGCCTGCACCCTGCGTGGACTTCTTACCTGGCCTGGCTGTCCCAAGGCCTCACAGGTGCAAATGTTTGTTGAATTATTGCTTTATCTTACTGTCTGATTGCTGTCTTCATTTACTATCTGTTTGCTAAATAATTGAATGTTATTACTGGCTATTTTTAATTTTAATAAATATCCATTCTGCTTCTCTTGTTGTTTGCCATTTTGTGTCACATTATATGGTCGATGTCCATCTCTAATTAATGTACTAATTATCATAAGCTGTTTCTCAACTCTGAATATGCAAAGCCAAAAAGGCAGCGAATGTCCTCCATGGAGTGCTCTGGGCTCCAAGATGCACACAAGCTCTCTTGTGTTGAAAGCTGTAAGCTCCTCCTTAACCCCACCCAGGTGTGCATCCTAGTCAGCCTTGGACTTTGGCTTGGTTTGGGCATTTGCTATGTTTCAACTTGAAAGAATACTTGATCTCTCTGACCTCACCCTCACCATTTATAAAAGTGAATCCAATGTATTCAGAATGACCTAGAGATGACTGA
>NW_006991345.1:0-747 GCF_000164805.1 Carlito syrichta | reverse complement strand
GAGATAAGGTCTCACCAAGTGTTCAGGCTGGTTTTGAACCCTCAGGCTCAGGCAATCCTCTCACCTCGGCATCCCAAAACGCTGAGATTATAGGTTGAGCCTCTGCACCAGGCTTTTAATAGCAGCTGTATGACAAATGTGTGGAAAACGAAGATGGATTAGACATTGTGCCTGCCCTCAAGGGGGTGAAATAGGTAAATGAGAGGATTGAGTGTGGATTGTGCTGTGACAGAATTGTCTGTAGGGACAGTGTAAATCACAAAGGAAGAAAGAGTGATGTCTCTCTTGACATTAACAGGCTAGGTTTTACTAAGAAGATAATGCTGGATGCCAGTTTTGAGAAGAAATAAAGTTTTTGAGTGGTCAAGATTAAAGTAAAATTCCCAGAAATTCACCCTTTGTGATGGAAATGTCCTATTGTTGGTCTTGTGTACCATAGGATTCATTAAATGATACTTTCTTTAAACCCCTTTTTTCCAAATCAGTACTTTTACTTGAGTAATTTATCCTTTTAGTCTGAGCATAAGTACTCTAGATTTTTTTACTCCAGTCTGTTAATTGTGGCAAGGTCCCCTTAGGCACTGAGTAGGCACTTTGACACTTAGACAGAAGAGTTCTGAGGCACATAGCTTCCCTACTCTTGTACTTTGTTTTCTTAATGTATGCTTTGGTGTAGAATGTAAATTTTGTTTCAATTTTTTAAAATATTACTCTCAGGAAAAAATTGTGAAACACTGAAAATGGGCG
>NW_006991344.1:0-1697 GCF_000164805.1 Carlito syrichta | reverse complement strand
AGGTTAGGACCGCACCGGTGAATCAGAACGGAGAGAAGAAAACTACTCGGAGGCAGCTCTTCTGGGAACAGTCTGGCCAAGACTGAAGCCGATTTTATTCAAACCTTTTCCAACTTATATACCATTTTCTATACCCTCCAGCAATGTGATAATCACTCACTGGGGGCGTACAAGTTTCGTGCTTTACAAACTATGCATCACAAGACCACCACGAGATCTGCAATTTCCAAGCAAACAATTCAAATTCCATGATGCCTGCCGTGCTTACATCAAGGTCACAGGTGCACAATTTCAATACAAATCGTTCAAAGTGTTTTCCATAATGTTCAATGAATCATTCATATTATACTCTTTGCTCTATACCCTGATTAATACAAAAAACTTTCCTGAGTTAACTCTAGGTTCAATCCAAGTTCACTGATTCCCAATATTTTTAACAATTAATATTATCAACTTAACACTATACTATTAACCTATTACAATTTAACATAATGCCTTATAACTCAGTTAAAACTTATTCTTAAACTACAAAACTTTACTATAATTCATATGTTTCATATGTCTAAACTTTAATTTTCATATGATCTAGTTATTGGACTTTTATACTATGCTATATCCTATTAAGCTAATACCTTATCCTTTTTTCTTTTATAAATCATATAGTAACTATTACACTGAATAATGTAGCAAAAGGGAATCAAAACAGCAAGCATAGATTTACGCAGCTATGAGTGTATATGTATATATTTTATCCCAACAAGTCTACTCTAAAAATCAAATAGTAGCTGTCACACTCTGAACAAGGAAATGCAGGGCTTCCAAGATGGCGGCCATGGGCTGAAGCAGACAGAGTTTCGGTAATTAACAAAACAAAAGAAAACGTTCTACCTGGCTAGGGGCAGGGGACAGAACTATCATGGTAATTTAGTTTCTAATCTTAGCCCTAGGGGAAACAGCTTTCGGGAACAAGGACTACCCAGTCTACCAGGAAATAGAAGTAAAAAAATATCTAGAAAGAAGCTAAACTTAGAAAGACAGAAACAATTCCGCCATGCACCTTCCATCAAGTGTACTGAGATTCACTTGTAAGTTTTACTGCCATGTATGCACACTGGTCACCAATCACACGCCAATATCATAGGTATAACTGATATCCTATGTCAGAGGCGATCTTCCAGATGGGCCTTTACAGGCCTCAGCCATGTAGCTATAGATGTTGGCTCCCAACAAATGTTGATGATATTTGTAATCTTCTCAAAAAGAGTAACTGAAAGGAGGTACCTAGAGAAACCTAGAATAAACTTAACACAACCACGAGCACTCATTTTGCTACTGCCTTTCTAGACTCTGGTGTGGCCATGTTTCCTGCCTTTGGCCTCCTTCCCTACCTCAGGGAGGTGAATCTCCTCTTTCTTTCTCTCTCTTTAACTTACTTTTCATACAAGCTTTATTTCCTAATCCAACTTCTGTGCAATTCTTTGCATCTTTCATGTGCCACAAGATTGCACATCAGATACCCCAAATCCCCAGCAGACCTGACCTAACATTCTAGAGGCCCCGCTAGGAGAGTATGACTCTAAGCGTAACCTTTCTCTTTCCTGCTAAAAGTGCCCACATAATATCCTTTTGGCCTGCAACTAAAACATCCCACCCTCTACAGAAGATGTTTGCAGACCCTGAGACAAAGCCTTAGAGGC
>NW_006991343.1:0-685 GCF_000164805.1 Carlito syrichta | reverse complement strand
TTGTCCCATAGCAGACACGCTGGGAATTTGTGGATTCAGGACTTGTACAACTAAGATTCTTTATCTTCTTAGTTAGAGGCTGTGTAGTGTCTTGTATATGAGGATTCTCTTTCCCTAGATTCCTGTTTTGAAACCGTGATTCTTGTTTAGCTCTTAGCAAGACGCCAAGAAGATTTTTTGATATAGGAACCATGTAAAACAGATTTCTTCTCTTTTCTTAGCAAGAGGCCATGTAGTTTCCTGTATATGAGGATGGGTATTACCCACATTCATGCCTCGAATCACTGATTCTTCTTTAGCTGTCAGCAACATGCCCTGTCGATTTTCAGGACTGAGAACTCGTATAACCCAGATTCCTTCTTTTTAGCAACAAACGTGCAGTTGCCTGTATATGAGTACTCCCTTTCTCAGATACATGCGTCGAAAATGCGATACCTGTTTAGAATCTAGGAAGGCACCGTGTAGTTTATTGGGGATTGAGAAAACATGTCACCCAGATTTCCTATTCTTTCTTGGGAAAAGTCCGTGCAGTTGCCTGTATTTGAGGGTTTCTTTTCCCTAGATTATGCTTCAAAAAACCAAATTCTTGTTTAGCCTTTAGCAAGACACTATGAAGTTTTTTTGGGGATTGAGGACACGTGTAAACCAGATTCGTTATTCTTCCTTAGCAATAGACATTGCAGTT
>NW_006991342.1:0-1109 GCF_000164805.1 Carlito syrichta | reverse complement strand
AAAGGTTATTGCCAACCTGAGGCTGCAAAGATGCTTAGGTTTTCTGGGCCTTTGGTAGGGGAGAGCTCTACCAGATGTCCTCCTACCCACACTGCCGACTCCCATGCTACAGGTAGAAACCAGGACAGCCTCATTCCGCCTGCAGTGTCCCTCTAGCACTTTCTTTAAAAGAGGAATGCCTTATGAGCAGTCAACAGACATATGAAAAAATGTTCAACCTCACTAATCATCAAGGAGATGCAAATTAAAACTACACTGAGATACCACCTAACTCCAGTCAGAATGGCCATTATCAATAACTCAAAAAATAACAGATGCTGGAGAGGATGTGGTGAAAAGGGAACACTTCTACACTGTTGGTGGGAGTGTAAACTAGTGCAAGCTCTGTGGAAAGCAGTGTGGTGATTCCTAAAAGCTCTAAATATCGACCTCCCATATGACCCCGCAATCCCCCTACTGGGAATATACCCGGAAGAACTCAAATCACTCTATAAAAAAGATACCTGCACACATATGTTTATCACAGCATTGTTCACAATAGCAAGAACCTGGACAATAGCAAGAACCTGGACAATAGCAAGAACCTGGACAATAGCAAGAACCTGGACAATAGCAAGAACCTGGAACCAACGATGCTGTCCATCAAAAGAGGACTGGATTTTAAAAATGTGGTACATACACACGATGGAATACTATGCAGCCATAAAAAAGAACAAAATCATGAACTTCACAGCATCCTGGATGGAACTAGAGTTTATAATACTGAGTGATCTCTCACAGAAACAAAGATCTGAGTATCACATGTTCTCACTCATAAGTGGACCTTGAACATCTATCGTAATACGATAAGAAAAGGATTGACAGTGGCAGGAAACTATGGGGGGGCAGGGAAGGGAAGGGAGGTGGGATTAACGGTAGTCAATATCTGTCTGGGGATGGGGAAACACCCCTTATCAACAAGGATACCTGAATGATGCATATTTGTACACCGAACTCTTAACTGTACCCCACAATTTTAAAATAAAAAATATGTTTAAAAAAATAATAAAAGAGGAATTCTTAAAGATATTCTATCTATCATCACAGAACATAAGTTAGGAGCAGAGAGG
>NW_006991341.1:0-700 GCF_000164805.1 Carlito syrichta | reverse complement strand
TCATCAAGATTATAGGACTGCAGTTCTCTTTCTTTGTTGGATCTTTACCTGGTTTGGTCATCAGTGTGATGCTAGCTTCATAAAATGATTTGGGGAGAGTTCCATCTTTCTCGATTGCCTGGAATACTTTCAAAAGAATTGGTATCAGCTCCTTCTTGTATATTTTGGAGAATTCTACTGGAAAACTATCTGGTCCAGGGCTTTATTTGGTAGGTAGTTTTCTTATGACATGGTCAATTTTCTGGGTTGTTATTGGTCTATTTAGGATCTTGATTTCTTCTTTTTTCAACCTGGGGAGGTTGTGTGATGTTAGAAGCTCCTCTGTTTCATTTAGGTTTTCAAGTTTGTTTCCATACAAATGTACATAGTAATCTCTGATAATCTTTTGTATTTCTTCAGGGTCAGTTGTGACTTGATCTTTTGCATTCTGATTGTGTTTATTTGGGCCTTTTCTCTCTTTTTCTTGATCAGTCTAGCTAGGGGTCCATCAATCTTGTTTATCTTTTCAAATAACTAGCTTTTTGTTTTGTTAATTGTTTGTATTATATTTTTGTCTTCTGTCTTCGAACTTGGGCTTTTATTTTGGTTATCTGGGTTCATCTGCTGATGTTATGGTTTTTATTTTGGTTATCTGGGTTCATCTGCTGATGTTATGGTTTTGGTGGTCTTGCTTTTCCATGTTCCTTAGGTGATTTGTTAG
>NW_006991340.1:0-688 GCF_000164805.1 Carlito syrichta | reverse complement strand
CTGAATACCAGTCACACGAGCAGAAGAGTGGGATTGGCAATCACTAGCACTACTAGGGAAGGAAGAGGGGCTGGAGGGAGGGGCGCAAGCAGCAACACAAAGGGTACCTGTCCACTCTCAAGGGGAGAGAGGGTCAGCTAGAAGTCCAAACTTCACCTGCATGTAACCTACTTATGTAGCAAATCCTCACTTGTACCCTACAACACTAAAGTAAAAATAAAAGAACAAGAGTGGAATAAATATACTTACAGACAAAACTGAGAATGTTTACTAACAATAAAACTTGAGGAAGGGACTAAAAGAAAAATAAAACTTAGAGTAAAAGATGATTTCAGAAAACAGGAAAATGTTCCTAGAAGGAAATTATGATGCAAGCAAAGTGGTGAACATAGAAACTGACACACAAATGGGTAAATTTAAATAAATATTAACAGTATATTAATGGGTTTTAAAGAAAAAAAGGAAATCTTACTAGGGAGAGACAGGAATTGTACCCAGATTAATCCGATTAAAGCTATGCTATAATACCACACTGGAATAGAACAAACAGAAAAATCAAGGAAAATGAGGATGAGCAGAGAGAAAAAAATGCAGGGAGAAAAGGCTCGAGGCACATCCTGAGAAGTTCTTAAATGATAAAAAAAAAATTGTTGAACGGGATTAATATTTGTCACTGAAGAATCAGATT
>NW_006991339.1:0-632 GCF_000164805.1 Carlito syrichta | reverse complement strand
GGAATCCCAGTGCTCTGGGAGGCCGAAGTGTGAGAATGGCAGGAACTCAGGAGACAAAGGCCAGCCCAGGCCACACAGGGAGACCCCGTCTCTGCATCCATCCAAAGAGGGGGCCTGGGGTGGAGAAGCCTGTCATTCTGGACACTCTGGATGCTGAGGATGGAGGATCACCCACGATTTTGAGGCTTGTGGTGAACAATGGTTGTGTACCTGGGCCCCATGCTGAGCCACAGAACCAGACCCTGTCTCCAAAATCATTCTCAACTGTGCTTTGTGTGTTCACAGGGTGACAGGCTTTACAGTCAGGAAAAATCGGATTGGGGGTGAAGAAATGTCCCCGGGTGAGGGATGCGTCCCTGGTCTTTCTTGGCAGAGGTCCTTGTTGCTGGGTGAGAGGGTCAGACTGCCTGGGGCACATTTCTCACCTCGAAGAGGAGAGTCAGCAATAAACTGGCCAGGGACTTTTGGGAACTCCCAAACCAAATAGGGGGCAGCCATTGGGGGTGGGTTGGGGCTGGTAGGTGCCAGGCTTGGCAGACACTCACATGTAGGGGGCTGGTGGTGGAAGGACTGAGAGAAGAAGTTTTGCAGGAGAAACTTCTGGGCTGGTCTTGAATGCGGGGGCTTAGGTG
>NW_006991338.1:0-676 GCF_000164805.1 Carlito syrichta | reverse complement strand
AAAACATCAGAATCTTACAGATTTTCAACGGTGCGTGGTGTGCTCATAGGGTGACTGGTTTTAGAGCCAGAAAAAATGGAATGTGGGGGTAAGAAATGTACCCGGTTGAGGGATTTGTCCCTGGCCTTTCTTGGTGTATTGTCCTCGTTGCTGAGTCAGAGGTCCGGCCTATCTGGGGCACATTTCTCACTTCGGAGGGAAGAGTCGGCAGAAACCTGGTCAGGGAGTCTCTGGAAATCCCGCACAAAAGCTGTGGCAGCCATTGGAGTGCTTGGGGCTGTAAGGTGCTGAGCTTGGGAGACCCTCATATGTGGGGGAGGTTAAGGGGGGAAGGACTAAGGGCAGAAGCTTTTCAGACGAAAGCATTTCTTTGTTGACAGATTTTCTTTATCTCATTCTTTCTTTCTATCTTTCTCTTTTGTTTTCTTTCTTTCTTCCTGTCTGCCTTTCTTCCTTCCTTTGTTCTTTTCTCTTTCTTTCTGTCTTTCTGTCTTTCTGTCTTTCTGTCTTTCTTTCTTTCTTTCTTTCTTTCTTTCTTTCTTTCTTTCTTTCTTTCTTTCTTTCTTTCTTTCTTTCTTTCTTTCTTTCTTTCTTTTCTTTCTTTGCTTTTCATTCTTCACTAGGTTGTCCAGGCTGCTCTCAAACCACCCAACTTGGGCCATCCTCTCAGCCTGGG
>NW_006991337.1:0-684 GCF_000164805.1 Carlito syrichta | reverse complement strand
CCGAGATTCCTGTTTCGTTCTAAGAAGAATGACCAGATATTTCCCCGTTTCCTAGAAGTTCAGACACGTGGCTCCCAATACAAAGACTCCAGAATGTTCCTATGGACTTGTAACCAAGACCCTGGTGCCCTCACAAAAATACCTTCTAAGCATGGTGCAACAACTAAACCCAAGGTCCTAATTCCGAATAGCTGAACTACCAGAAGTTTCTGGTGTACGAGGTAACCCTTTAGTCAGGGCTTACATTCAAAACACCCGAGAAGATTACTTGTGTCCTGGATTTTGGCGTTAGAGAATCCAGAATGTAAATGGACTTGTAGTGCCATAATTTCGTTTAAACTATCGAGAGGACCAGGATGTTGTGGGACTTCTGGAATGAGTGACTCCTAATATGCACATATGATACAGCTCTGAAAAATAAGGGGACGTCGAAGTCCGAGTCTTGTAGGCCTTATCAAGACGCCCTGAGCATTTTTGGAATTGAGTACTCGTGTAACCCAGATTCGTTATTCTTCCTTAGCAAGAGACCGTGTAGTTTCCTGTATATGAGGACTCCCTTTCCCCAGATCTTGCTTCGAAATCCTGATTCTTGTTTAGCTCTTAGGATGACGCCCTGTACACTTTTGGCTGGAGGTCTCAGGAAAACCAGATTCTTTGTCCTTTCTAAGGTAGAAGCTGTGCATT
>NW_006991336.1:0-780 GCF_000164805.1 Carlito syrichta | reverse complement strand
TTTAGGAGTGTGGCCCTCTAAGTTTTCCAATCCATGAACATAGGATGTCATTCCATTATTTAGGTCATTCTTTTAAATATGTAGTTCCCAGAGCATAAGTTTTGCACTTCTTTTATTAAATTTATACCTAAGTATTTTATAGTTTTCAATGCTATTTTAAATTGTTTTCTCAACTTTAGTTTCAGACTATTTATTGCTTGTTTATCAAAATATAATTGATTTTTTTGTAATAGCAATCTTGTGTTCTGAGACCTTACTGAGCCCATTTATTAGTTTGAATTTTTTTTCAGTGGATTTATTAGAATTTTCTACTTAAAAGATTATGTCATCTATAAACAGAGACAGTGTTACTTTTTTCTTGCCAATACTGATGTGTTCATTTATTTTTCTTATCCAATTGCCTTGGCTAGAACTCAAGTACAACACTTAATAAAAGTGGTAAAAGCTGACATTCTTGTCTTGTTCCTGATCATAGGAGGAAAGCATTCAGTCCTTTACACTGAGAATAAGATTAGATGTGTTGCTTTGTAGATGCTTATTACCAGGTTCTATTCCTAGTTTCTTACTTTTTTTTTAATCATGAAAAGGTGCTGTATTTTTTTCAAAATGTTTTTTCTGTATCTATTGAGATGATTATGTGGCATTTTTTTTTTCATTTGATTAATAGGGTGTATTAATAGGGTGGATAATTTTCTGATGTTAAGGAATCCTTGCATTCTCAAGATAAATCTCACTTTATCATAGTGAATATCCTTTTAATATGTCTAGATCAAATTTGCT
>NW_006991335.1:0-648 GCF_000164805.1 Carlito syrichta | reverse complement strand
TTCAGATGTACAAAGCGATGTTTTTGATATACGTATACATTGTGAAAATGATTAACATAAGCAAGCTAATTAATATATCTATCATCTCAAAATAGTTACTGTGTGTGTGAGTGTGTGTGTGTGTGTGTGTGTGTGTGTGTGTGTGAAGAATATTTAAGATCAGGCTACCCCCACAGGTCTCCTCCCACTGTGGGAGCTTTTCTGTCCTCAATAAATCCTGCTTAAAAAAAATACTTAAAGATTTACTTGCTTAGCAAATTTCAAGTATATATGTTTCTTTGAGTGTGACTTTTTTAGACACATGAGATGCAATATTTGTGTATTTTTTTTTGATGGAAAAATATGGTTTATTTAGAAAGTAGAGAGAGAGAGAGAGAGAGAGAGAGAGAGAGATTGATTCACTTCCCCAAGGTGGGGGAGGGGGCCAAAGCTTAGGATAACATGGTCTGGCCATAGCTCAAAGAACACATGGTCAGACCATAGCTTAGCAAGGCAAATGGCAGAATTTCCTTATTTTTAAAGACTGAATATTATTTCATTATATACATATATACACATGTATATGCATATACATATATGTGTGTATAGATATCACATTTGATTTTTATATTTTCTTTCTTTTTAAAAAAAATATGTGAGGTTCAATTC
>NW_006991334.1:0-565 GCF_000164805.1 Carlito syrichta | reverse complement strand
TAGCTGCTTAACTCAGTTAGTTTATTCAGCTGTCAAGTCATCTGGCTATGTAGGTATCTAGCTAGATAATTCAGCTTGCTACCAAGCAGGCTAGCTGTTAAATTCACCTAGTTAAGTCAGCTGGCTAGTCTGCTGACTTGGTAGGTAGCTAGCTAGTTAAGTGAGCTGGCTAGCCAGCTTGCTAGCTTAAGTCAGCTAGGTAAGTCAGCTGGCTAGCCAGCTGGAAAAATAGGTGGTCAGCTAGTTAAGTCAGCTGGTTAGCCAGGTGACTAGCTAGTTAAGTCAGCTAGTTAAGTCAGCTGGCAACAAACTGCCTAGCTAGTTAAGTCAACTCATGAAGTCACTTGGCTACCCAGCTGTTTAACTAGTCTAAAGCTAAATAAGTCAGATGGCTAGCCATCTGGCTAGCTATTTATTTCATCTAGTTAAGTCAGCTGGCTAGCTAGGAAACAAGCTACATAAGACGCTAGTTATGTCAGCCTGCTAGCTAGTTAAGTCAGCTAGTTAAGTCAGCTGGCTACTTAATTAGCCAGCTAAGTAGCTAGCTAGTTAAGCTAGTTAGTTG
>NW_006991333.1:0-883 GCF_000164805.1 Carlito syrichta | reverse complement strand
ATTACCTGAGTCTGGGAGGTCGAGGCTGCAGTGAGCTGTGATTGTGTCACTGCCCTCCAGCCTGGGCAGCAAAGCCAGACCCTGACTCAAAAAATAAAAAAAAAGATACTATCCAGCCTTGACTGTGAGCTCGTAAGGCATTTCTTGGAAGCCGCAGAACGCACCCTGGCAGGATTGCAGGCCTGTACGGTGGAAGCCAGACACCTCCCTCTCCCAGCCTCCCAGCTCAGCTTCCATAGTGATTGGGAGTGGCTCCTGGGGGCATTAACTCCTGAATTCTACAGACAGTTCTGCACCCCTATGGGAGGCCCAGGAGGAGGCACAACCCCTGGAGGTGGGCCTTCCTCCAATAGCCCCTCCATCAGCGGCTTCCCCTCCAGTCTACTGTCCCATCCTGTCCTTTTGTCTGCCAGCAAGTGCTTCCAGACAGCAGGGTTCACTGCTCTGATGCTCTGACTCAGGAGGGCCAGCCTCAGTTGCTCAGCCTGTAATTCCAGTGCTTTGGGAGGCCAAGATGAGTGGATTGCCTGAGTCTGTGTGTTCAAGACCTGCGTGGGCCACTTGGTGAGACATCATCTCTACAATAAATCAAAAATTAACCAGGCATCGTAGCATGTGCCTGTAGTTCTGGCTACCTGGAAGGCTGAGGCAGAAGGATCACGAGAGCCCAGCAGGTTGAGTCTGCGGTGGCTGGTAGTGTGCCACTGCACTCCAGTCTGATGGAGTAAGACTCCAACTCAAAAAAAAGAAAAAAAGAAAAAAAAGACCCAGGATGCCTTTCTGAAAAAATTCACGAAAAATAAACCCATGGAAAATGAACAGAGAATAGAAGTGCACATTCTGATCCAGAGGTGAGACACAGAGGGTACCTCATTGTGGGAGG
>NW_006991332.1:0-5606 GCF_000164805.1 Carlito syrichta | reverse complement strand
CTGTGCTGCCCCTACATGGTGTGTCATCACCTCCACCGGCGCCAAAGTTCCCGGCTGTCTCTCTCCCCGTCCCTTCCTGTTTCCTCTGCCCCCAGAGCCCATTTCTACCGTATCCCCCCACGTCTTTCAGCATCACATCCTAAGCGGACCACACGGGTCCCCTGCCGCCTTTTCCCACTCGAGGGATGGCCCACCACAGAGCCTACAGAGCTCCTTGCAGACGCTCTCAGCCGGGAGAGGGGAGAATCGGCCACATGGAATCTCGTCCCCCGCCCAAGGAGCCCTTCCACCGTCACCGTAGGGAAGGGGGACAGCAACAAGGCACCTCAGACTGAGAACAGCAGACCCAGCAAGAATGTCGCCTCTGCGCGAGAGGGAGGAGCCCAGAAGACAAGGAACAGGGCCTCCGGGACTGACCGCCTCAGAGAGAAGAGCTCTTGTCCAGGACCCCGGATGGGCAGAGACTCTGGAACAAGGGGCCTTCGTCCCTGCCATGGGGTAAGTAAGGAAGCCCAGGAGGCTTGGTTTTGGAGACTCCACCTGCAGAAAGAGGGAAGAGGCGGGCAGACCCATGGCCCCATCCTCAGCAGGGTCAGCCTGCAGAGCGCAGGCCACCCCGCCAGAGCCGTGCCATGGGGGAGGGCAGATGGAAGCCAGAGGAGCTGTCGGCAGCCCCAACCCAGACCTGAGGTCTCACGTGTGACGTTAGCAAGAACAGAACTTCCACCAGGGAAGAGTCGAGACCACGCAGAGCCCAGGGACAGGAATTGGGGCCTAAGGCAGGACTGTGCACTCCAAGGCCTGCAAGACTTCTCCAGAAAGACTCTCATGCTCCAGGAAGGTGGCCCCTGCCAGGCCCTGCCGGCCTGGGCCACGGAGGCCGAAACTTCAGGTGTCCCCGCCCAGCCCTGGCTGTCTCGGGAGGCGGGCTTTCCGGCAGGCCTGGGTCTTCCTCCAGCTGCCCTCTCAGAAGGGTCTACCACAATTAGGGAACATCAGTTCATCTTCCAGTACCATGTCCTCCGAACAGAGCGCCTCTGATTCTCGCAACCAAGGATATTTATTCTTCCCCAAAATGTGAGCTCTTTGTCTAAGAGGAGGCTGTCATGTCTGCACCCCATGGTGGGTGGTCTCCGGGTCTCCAGGGAGCTCTGGCTCGGGGAAGCAGTGTGTCCGCCGCAGCTCTGACCAAGAACTGGCTTTGGCCTCCAGCAGGAGGGGACAGGGCCGGAGAGAGGGCAACTGTGGCCTGCTGTTCCACCCACCCCACTTCCTTCACTTGCATGGGTGAAGACATTCCGCTTCTTCAGATTGTTGCTTTTTAACAGACTGTCACTAGAAAAACAAAAACCCAATGAACAAACGCTCAAGGGCTTGCAAAAGTGAGAAAACTCAAAAAAGAGCCAGGCCCACATCCTGTACCGGTCGGGTCTTCCTCTGCTCCCATTACCTTGAAGTGCGTTTAGCCACAAGGTGGAGCGAAGGAGGCTACAGGCCTTGCAGGGCCAAATCCCACCCCCTCACCCCTTGGCCCCCTGCACCCCCCCATCAGCATCAAAGGGCATAAAAGTCTGTGGCCCTAACTCTCTTTAATCCAAGGGACCTGCAACTGAAACTCTCATGCACAAGGCGAAAACCATCCCACTGAGGGTTTCCTTCCTTTGCCTGCTGTTGTCCAAACTTTTGTAAAATTAGGGTAGGTACTAGGAACCCAAGGTAAGAAAACCTGCGCCGGATCCACTAATCTATAGCAGGAAGTGTAAGCTTGGAAGCAAAGCACTTACAGACTTAAGAACAGAAAAGAGGATTTCTGTGTTAAAAGCATGTTGCCTGTGCCCGAGCCCACATCCCTCCTGACAAGGGCTTAGTGAAGGTGTGAGCTGCCCACCAGCTCCTCTGGCCTTTCGCTGTGGGTGTCACTCGGGGTTCTCCAGGGAAACAGGACCCATAGGAGAGACAGAGATATATGAGAGGTGATTTATGGAACTGGCTCGCACAGTTATGGAGGCTGAGGGTTCCCACATCTGCTGAGAGCAAGCTGGAGACTCCGGAAAGACGGTGGTGTAATTCAGTCTGAGTCTGCCGGTGTGAGAGCCAGCGATGCTGTTCGGCGTGAGGCCCGAGGATGAGGTGCAGACAGGGCGGAGGGGGAGACGAGAGCTCACAAAGAGAGACAGCCTGTCCTCTGCCTGTCTGCTCCATCTGAGCCCTCGTGGACTGGATGGCCACCCACCCACGTTGGAGAGGACGGGTCTTCTTCACTCTGTCCACTGATTCGAATGCTGATCTCACCCGGAAACACCCTCAGAGGCAGCCCGGAAACAACGTCTTGCCAGGTCTCTGGGTGTCCCTCAGTCCAGTCAAGCTGACACCATGGAGCAAGTACTGGGGACCAGACAGGGGACGGCAGCACGAGGACAGTCCCTGTGGGCCTCATTTGCCTCTCTCGGCCACGCGAAAACGTCTCTTCTGGCCACATCAGCCTGCGAGGATGCACGTGGCTGGGAGCCAGGGCCCCAGGCCTGGATGTGTGGGCGGCATCTCAGCTCTCGGGCTGGCGGTGACACTCTCCCACAACCCGGTGGGCTTTGTAAGCAGGGGACATCCTCTGCTGTCACTCACCCGATAGGAGGTGACCAAGGAAGCCAGGCAGAGGAAGGGGCTTCACAGAGCCGGTCCAGGTACGCTCGCTGTTCTTTGCCACTAGGCGGCATTTCTGCCTCGGAGTGGAAGGAGACTTGTGCTGTGGGAGGGCACGGGCCGTCCAGAGGAGCAGGCGGGAGGCAGGAGATGTGCCAGCTGCCAGAACTTTGTGGCTTCTGCCAAAACTTTGCTCTGTAGGCTGCCTTGACCATCAGCTACTGAGGGAGCGCTGAGACGTTTTCAAAGCATTTGTATGAGGAAACACACTAGACTCTGCGGTGGCTCCACGCAGGAACAAAGGACGAAACAGCAGCCCGTCGTTGGTGCTGGAGCAGCAGGAGCGGCGCCCGATGTGGTCACGTGCACTGGGACACCTCATGGGGCCAGGGCAGCCAGAGCACGTCACACTCAAGAGGACGCAGTGCCCAGGAGGCTGCCTGCTCTCTCCGAGATCACACACCTGTCCCGACAGCACTGGATTCAAAGCAGAACTCCGTAGCTTGAGGTATGGGGTGCATCTAAATCTCACATTCTAAACCTCTGGGTTTTTTTCGTTATTTTCACTATGCTTTCTTTTTTTTGAGCCACTTTTCCCTTGGCTTCTTGGCCTTCCTTACCTGAAGATGTTGGGGTTTTTACAGATTTTAAGATAAATGATAAAAGAGTATTTCACACAATATGTCACACAAGAAAGAAATATCACACAAGAATGAAATCACACAAGAATGAAATATCACACAAGAATGAAATCACACAAGAATGAAATTTCACACAAGAATGAAATAAAGGCCAGGCTCAGTGGCTCAGCCTGTCATCCCAGCACTTTGGGAGGCCGAGCTGAGAGGACTGCCTGAGCCCACGGGTTCAAAACCAGCCTGGGCAAATTGGTGAGACCTCGTCTCTACAATAAATCAAAAATTAGCTGAGCATGGTAGCACATACCTGTAGTTCCGGTTACTTGGAAGGTTGACTTGGGAGGCTGAGGCAGAAGGATAGCCAGAGCCGAGCAGTCAACGTTGGGGTGGCCGTGAGTGTGCCACAGCACTCCAGCCTTGGCAATGGTATGAGACTCCAACTCAAAAGAAAAGAAAAGAAAAGAAATAAATAAATATATTTACTTTGATGTATAAATGCATTAGACATTATGATATATTATGCACATTTTCACATACATGGTGTTATATCAGAAACTTTATTCAACAGTTGGCCTTTTTTTAAAAAATCTAAACTATGCTCAGAAAAATCTTTCCATCACAATACAGATAGACTAATTTAATTCTGGATGAATTGCTGCCAGATGGATGTGCCATGGTATAATGAACTATTTAATGGCCCTGCAGGGGCTATTTCAGTCCACCTTCTGCAGTGGTAAATATGCTAGAGTACCTTCATACACACTAGAGAATGTGACTCTAACTGAGGGACCCAGAGGTCAAACTACTTGGTCAAATTGCTTATACATTTTGAATAATAATAGTTACAGAAGGTGCAGAAATTTACACTCAAAACACTGAGTGAATACTTGTGTATTGACACAACGTCACCCATGCTGTGGATACATGGTCCTCTAAACTTGTCTTATATCCTCATAAGTTGGTCATCATTCTGTCAGGAAAACAGAAACTCTACAATTTCTTTTAACAACCAAGTTTGAATATAGGGAATGTGAAAAACAAATGCCAGAGACCTAAAACTGTGCCACATCCAGGCTGGAAAAATGAAGGGAAGGGTATGGGTTTATTAGAACCCACAAACTAAATAAAGAGAAAGAGGAGTTGGTCAGCTGAGAGTGGACCATCACCTGGCTATGCCAATATCTAGGAGTTACAGAAAGGATTTCTCAGAGGTGGGATGACCATCTGTCTGTGCTGGTACCTATGGAGCTTAGAGAGGGGTCTCTTGGAAGCAGGATGACCATCTGGATGTGCTGCTGTTAACGGAGTCGGAGGAGGGATCTCTGAGAGGGAGGATGATCATGGCTGTGCTGGTATCTATGGAGTTACAGAAGAGAATCTCTGACAGGTAGAATGACCACCTGTCAGTGCTGGTAACTACGGAGTTGTGGGAAGGGTCTCTCATAGGTAGGATGGCCACATGCTCTGCTGATTTCTATTTGGCCTTGCCAAATTCCTGTGGTATGTCTGAGGCTTGAACAGAGAGGGAAACACCACAGGAGACAGGTGTGGGAGCAGGGACCACGTGCTATGACAGGGATGATGCTGACAGGTACATCAGTGTAAAAAGTCCCTCCCTTATTTCCATCCTCCAGCCATACTGGACTTCCCTGTGCATCAGAACTGACAGACACCAGCCGGGAAAGGACAGACATGGCCCCCGGCATTCGATAGTCGGCATCACTGCAGAGTGCAGATGCAGGGCTTGGGCTTTACTGCCGAAGCCAGCACACTAAAGAGGCTGAGGTTGTCCCATTGGCCGTTTATACTTCTCTTCCAGGAGTGTAAAGTTCCGAACTATGGCCATTTCTTTTTTATTGTGGTAAAAGACGCATGACATAATGTTCATTGTGCCCACAACGTTTTAATCATTCTCAACATAAATGCTGCTCCCATTATGAACAACTGCCCCCTTCTGCCCTCTCCCCAGCCCCTGGTACCCTCTCTTATACTTTCTGTCCCCACAAATTTTCCTATTCTAGGTACCTCGTATTAAGAGGAATTGTGCAGTATCTGTCCTTCTGCGTGTGGCTTGTTTCACTAAGCATAAAGTATGCAGAGTTCATCCATGTGGTAGCATGTGTCAGAAGTTCATTTCTTTCTATGGAGGAGCGGTGTTCCATGGTAAGCAAATACCACATTTTGTTCTTTCATTCATTTGTGGATGAACGCTTGGGTTGCTTCCACTGAGGCTGCTGCAAGTAGTGCTGCCGTGACTAGCACCACAAAGGACTGTCAACAGTCCTCAACAAGAGAACAAGTCAGTGGTTAGTAGTCAGCCTCTGATGA
>NW_006991331.1:0-7782 GCF_000164805.1 Carlito syrichta | reverse complement strand
CCTGTCTAGTTAGGTAGCTAGCTAGTTAAGTTTGCTGGCTAGCCAGCTAGCTACTTCTTTAAGTCAGCTAGTTAAGTCAGCTGGCTAGGCTACTTGCTAGCTATTTAGGTAGGCAATAAAGTCACCTGGCTACAGAGCTCGCCAGCTAGTTAAGTCAGGTAGTTTAGTCACCTGGCTAATCAGTTGGCTAGCTAGTTAAGTCAGCTCATAAAGTCAGTTGTCTCACCAGCTGACTATCTAGTTAAAAAGCTTGTTACAATGGATGTGTAGCCATCTGGCTCACTAGTTATTTCAACCAGTTTAGTCAGCTGGGTAGCTAGGCAGTTAGCTAGTTAAATCCACTTCATATATCAGCTAGTTAGCTAGTTAAGTCAGCTAGCTATATGATAGCTAGCTAGGTAGCTAGCAAGTTGAAACAGCTAGTTAAGTCAGTTGGCTTGCTAGGCAGCTAGCTAGTTGTCAGCTATTTAAGTAAGCTGGGTAGCGAGTTAAGTCTGTTAGTTAAGTCAGTTGGAGAGCCAGCTGCCAAGCAGGATAGATAGCTTTAAGTAGGCTGGCTAGCCAGCTGGCTAGCTAATTAAGTCACATACTTAAGTTAGCTAGCTAGCCAGCTGGCTAGCTAGTTAAGTCACAGCAGGATAGCTAGGTAGTTAGGTAGATAAGACAGCTTGAAAGCAAACAAGCTACATAGGTAGGTACCTAGTTAAGTCAGCTGGCTAGCCATCCAGTGTCTAGTTATGTTAGCTAGTTAAGTCCCCTAGATATCCAGCTCTCTAGCTAGGTAGCTTGTTAGGTAAGTCTGCTGGTTAGCCGGCTGTCTACTTTGTGAAGTCAGCTAGTTAAGTCAGCTTGCTAACCTGCTGGCTAGTTAAGTGACTAGGCAATTAAGTCACCTGGCTAGCCAACTGGCTAGCTAGGCAGCTACCTAGTTATGTCAGCTGTCTAGTCAGCTTGCTAGCTAGTAAAGTCAAATAGTTAACTTAGCTGACTAGCCAACTGGCTACCTTGGTAGCTTGCTAGTTAAGTCAGCTGGATACACAGTTGGCTAGCTAGAAGTCACCTAGTAAATTCAGCTGAATAGCCAGTTGACTAGCTATGCAGCAAGCAAGTTAATTCAACTGGCTAGATAGCAGGACAGCTAGGTAATACAGCTAGTTAAGTCAGCTGTCTAGCCAACTCTCTAGCTAGTTAGTGACATAGTTAAGTCTGTTACCTAGTCAGCTGGCTAGCTAATTAAGTGAGCTAGTTAAGTCACTTGCTATCCTGGTGGCTAGAGAGCTACTTAAGTCACCTGGCTAGCCAGCTTGCTAGCTGGGTAGCTAGCTAGTTATGTCAGCTGTCTAGCCAGCTGGCTAGCTAGTTCAGTCACCTAGTTAAGTCAGCTGACTAGGCATCTGGCTCCCTAGGTAGCCTTCTATTTAAGTCAGCTGGCTAGACAGCTGACTGGCAAGATAAGTCACTTAGTTAATTCAGCTGGATAGCCAGCTGGCTAGCTATTTGGAAAGCTAGTTAATTCAACTGGCTAGAAAACAGGCCAGCTAGTTAAGACAGCTAGTTAAGCAAGCTAGTTAAGCCAGCTAGCTGGCTAGTTAGTGACCTAGTTAAATCAGTTGGATAACCAGCTGGCTAGCTAATTAAGTCAGCTAGGTAAGTCAGCTGGCAATCCAGGTGGCTAGAGATTTAGAGTGCTATTTAAGTCAGCTGGCTAACCAATTGGATATCTAGTTAAGTCAGTTAGTTTAGTCACCTGGCTTGCGAGCTGCCTAGCTTGTTAATCAACTAGTTAATTGAGGTGGCTAAGCAGCTGAATGGCTAGTTATTTCACCTCATTAAGTCAGCTGGCTAGCCATCTCCCTAGCTAGTTAAAAAGCTAGTCAATTCAGATGGCTAGACTGCAGGCTCGCTAGTTATTTTAGCTAGTTTAGTCAGCTGGCTAGCTAGGTAGCTAGCTAGTTAAGTCAGCTACTTATGTCAACTATCTAGCTTGTTAAGTCAGTTAGTTAAGTTGGTTTTCTATCAAGATATCTAGCTAGGTAGCTAGCTAGTTATTTCAACTAGTAAATTCATCGGGCTAGCTAGGTAGCTAGCTTATTAAGTCATCTACTTAAGTCAGCTGGCTAGCTAGTTAAGTCACCTAGCTAAGTCAGCTGGCTAGCCAGCTGTCTAGCTGGGGATCAAGCTAGTTAAGTCAACTGACTAGCCAGCTGGCTAGCTAGTTAAGTCACCTAGTTAACTCAGCTCGCTAGCCAACTTGTTAGCTAGATAGCTATGTAGTTAAGTCAGCTGGTAAGCCAGCAGGATACATAAATAGCTATCTAGTTAAGTCAGCTGGCTAGCCACCTGGCTAGCTAGAGGTGTCATCTAGTTAAGTCAGCTGACTAGCCAGCTGGCTAACTAGTTATTTCAGCATGTTGAGTCAGCTGGCTAACCAGCTGGCTAGTTGGTTAAGTCAGCTAGTTAATTCAAGTGGCTAGTCAACTGGCTACCTAGGTCACTCGCAAGTAAATTCAACTGGCTAGCCAGCTGTCTAGCTGTTTAAGTCAGCTAGTTAATCAGCTTGATATTCACCTCACTGGGTAGTTAGATAGCTAATTAATTCAGGTGGCTAGCTGGCTGGCTTGCTGATTATGTCAGCAAGTTAAGTGAGCTGGCTGCCCGGTTGGCTAGCTAAGTGGCTAGCTAGTAAAGCCAGTTGGCTAGTCGGATGCCTATCTAGTTAAGTCAACTAGTAAAGTCAGCTGGTTAAACTTCTGGCCAGCTAGGTGGCTGGCAAGTTAAGCCACCTTGTTAGCCTACTAGTCAGCTAGGTGGGCAGCTTGTTAAGCCAGATGGCTTGCTGGCTGACCAGCAGAGTGTCTGGCCAGTTAAGTCTGCTGCCTATCCCAATGTCCAGCCTGCCGGATGGCTATTTAGCCAGTTGACTAGCCAGGAGGCCAGCCTGCTAGCTAGCTAGCCGGTTGCCTAGCCAGCTAGCCATCCAGGTAGCTAGCTAGTTAAGACAGGTGGCTAGCCGTGTAACCAACCAGCTAGCTAGCTATTTAAGTCAGCTTGCTAGCCAGCTAGCTAGCCAAATAGCTAGTCAGCTAGTCAAGTCAGCTAGATAGCCAGCTTGCTAGTTAAGTGAGCTAGCAACTCAGCTAACTATTCAGGTACCTAGTTAAGTCAGCCAGCTAGTCAGGTTCATAGTCTGCTAGCTAGTTAAGTAAGCTAGTAAATCAGCAAGTTACTTAGCTAACTTGTCAGCTAGCTACTCGGCTAGCTGGTGAGCTAACTAGTGGGCTCCCTCACTTACCATCAGGTTAGCTAACTAGTAGGCTCGCTCACCTGCCAACCAGTCAGCAAACTAGTTGTCTCGCACGCCAGCCGACTAGCTAAGTCTGCTCACTGGTCAGCTCACTAGCCTGCCGATTAGTTATGGCAACGCATGCGTCGGTTCACTCGCCAGCATACTAGCTAATTCGCTGACCAGTTGGCTCTCTCACAGGCCAACTAGTTAAGTGAGCTCACCTGTCTGCTCACTTACTAGCCGACTAGTTAAGTCAGTTAACCTTTCAGCCTACTAGATGGCCAACTAGTTAAGTCAGGTAACCAATTGACTGACTAGTGCGCCAACTTCTCAGTCGACAAGTTAGGTCAGCTAAATAGACTCCCGACTAGTTAGGTCAGCTAACTAGTCAGCCAACTAGTCTGCCTACTAATTAGGTGAGCAAACTACCCAGTCAAATACTTACTTGAACTAACTATGGGGTCAACTAGCCAGCCAATTATTTAAGCAATCAAAATAGTCGGCCGATTAGTCGGCCAACTTGTTAAGCCAGCTAACAAGTTGGCCGATTAGTCAGCCATCGTGTTAAACCAGCTAGCTAGTTGGCTGACTCGTCAGCCAACAGGTTAAGTCACCTAGCTAACTCAGATAACCAACTAGTTAAGTAAGCTAGTTAACTCGTTTAATAACTAGTTAAAACAGTTAGCTAACTCATTAAACAACTTGTTAATTCAGCTAGCTATCTCGTTAGCCAACTAGTAAAGTCTGCTAGCTAAGTGAGCTAGCTAACTAGCTAGCTAGCTAGCTAAGTGAGCTAGCTAACTAGCTAGCTAGCTAAGTGAGCTAGCTAACTAGCTAGCTAGCTAGCTAAGTTAGCTAGCTAAGGCTCGTAGCTCACTGGTTAGCTAATTATTTAAGTCAGCTACTTAAGTCTGCTACCTAAATAGTTGGCTAATAAATTAAGTCAGCTCGTTATTCAGCTAGTTAAATAGTTAGCTAACTATTTAATTAACGTGGTTAAGTCAGCTAGCTAACTAGTTAAGTCAGCCAGTTAAGTCAGCTAGCTAAGTTGTTAAGTCAGCTAGCTAAGTCATCTAGCTAAGTCAGCTTCTAATTTAGTCAGCTGGTTAAGACAGCTAGCTAACTAGTTAGCTAAAGGTTTGAGTCAGCAGGTTACATCAGGTAGTTAGCCAGTTAACTAATGGGTTAAGTCAACTGGTTTATCAGCTAACTAGCTAGGTAACAATCGGGTTGAGTCAGTTGGTTGAGTAGGCTAGCTAGCTAGCTAGTTAACGAGTTAAGTCAGCTGGATAGTCAGCTAGATACCTAGATAGCTAGCTTGTTAGCTAACGAGTTAAGTCAGATGGATGAGTCAGCTAGCTAGTTCATTAGCTAATGAGATAAGTCAGATGATTAAGTCCCTAGCTAACATGTTAGATAACGATTAAGCTAACTACTTATTTAGCTCGTTAAGTCAGCTAGCTGGCAAGGAAACTTACTATTTATGTCAGCTTGTTCGCTAGGCAGCTATCTTGTTAGCTAACTATTTAAGCCAGGTGACTAACTAGGTAGCTAGCTACTTAGCTAACTTTTTAAGTCAGCTGGCTAGTTAGGTAGCTGCTAGTTAAGCCAGCTATTTAAGTCAGCTGGCAAGCTAGGTAGCGAGCTTGTTAAGTCAGTTGGCTAGCCATCTGGCTAGATGGTTAATTCAGGTAGTTAAGACAGTTGGCTAGCCAACTGGCTAGATAGGTAGCTAGCTAGTTAAGTCAGCTATATTGCTACTTGGTTAGCTAGTGATGTCAGTGAGTTAAGTCAGCTGGCTAGCCAGCTTGCTAGGTAGGTAGCTAGCTAGAGAATTCAGCTGGTGAGCCAGCAGGATAGTTGTTCAAGTTAGCTATTTAAGTCATTTGGCTAACCTGCTGGCTACATAGATACCTAGCAAGTTAAGAGAGTTGGCTAACAAGTTTCCTAACTTAAGTAAGCTAGGTAAGTCAGCTGACTAGCCAGTTGGCTAGATATGTAGCCAGCTAGTTAAGTAAGCTGGCTAGTAAACTGACTAGCTGTTTGTCAGCCAGTTAAGTCAGCTGGCAAACAGCTGGCTAGCAAGTTAAGTCAGCTTGTTAAGTTAGCTGACAACGAGCTTTCTAGCTAATTTAGCTCATTAAGGCCCTTGGCTATCCAGCTTGTTAGCTAGTTAAAAAGCTAGTTAAGTCAGATGGCTGGCCATTTGACTAGATAGTTATTTCAGCTAGTTAAGTCAGCTGGCTAGTCAGAAAGCTAGCTATATTAGTCAGCTAATTATGGCCAGTAGGTAGCTAGATTAGCCAGCTAGATAAGTCAGTTGGCTAGCTAGGTAGCTAGCTGCTTAAGTCAGCAAGTTAACTCAGCTTGCTAGGTAGGTAAGTCAACGAGTTAAGTCAGCTGGATAGCCAGCTGCCTAGCTGGGTCGCTACCTAGTTAAGTCAGTTGGCTAACCAGTTAGATAGCTAGTTAAGAAACCTAGATAAGTCAGCTAACTCTCCAGCTGGTTACCTAGGTATCTAGGTAGACAAGTCAGCTGGCTTGCCAGCGGGATACATAGCTAGCTAGCTACTGAAGTCAGCTGGCTATCCAGCTGGCTAGCTAGTCAGCTAGGCAGTTGAGTCAGCCTGCTAGCCAGCAGCTAGCTAGTTAAGCATCATAGTTAAGACAGCTGACTAGACACCTGGCTAGCTACGTAGCTAGATAGTTAAGTTAGTTGTCTATCCCACTCGCTAGCTAGTTAAATCACCTAGTTAAGTCAGCTGGCTAGCCAGCGGGCTAGCTAGGTAGCTTGCTAAATTAGTCAGTTGACTAGACAGAAGGCTAGTTAGTTGTCACCTAGTTTAGCCAGCAGGCTAGCCAGCTGGCTAGCTATATAGCAACCTACTTAATACAGCTGACTAGCAAGCAGGCCAACTATTTAAATCAGCTAGTTAAGTCAGCTGGCTAGCCAGTTGGCTTGCTAGGTTGTGATCTACTTAAGTCAGTTGGCTAGCCAGCTGGCTAGCTAATTAATCAACTAGGTATATCAGCTGGCTAGGCAGCTAACCAGCTTGGTAGAGAGCTAGTTAAGTCAGCTGGCTGGCAAGCTGGCTAGCTATTTATGTCAGCTAGTTAATTCAGCTGACTTCCCAACTGGCTAGCTAGGTAGCTAACTAATTAAGTCAGCTGGATAGCCAGCTGGCCAGCTAGTTAAGTCAACTACATAATTCAGCTGGCCAGCAAGCTGGCTTGCTAGTAAAGTCAGCTAGTTAAGTCAGCGGGCCAGCCAGCTGGTTAGCTAATTAAGTCAGCTAATTAAGTCAGCTGGCCAGTCAGCTGGCTAGCTAGGTAGCTAGTTAGATAAGCAGCTAGTTAAGACAGCTGGTTATCCAGGTATCTAGCTAGTTATGTCAGTGAGTTAAGTCAGCTGGCTAGCCAGTTATCTAGCAGGGCACCTAGCTAGTTAAACGAGCTGGCTAGCCAGCTGGCTAGCTTGTTAAATCACATAGTTAAGTCAGCTCACTGGGCAGCATTTTAACTAAGTAGTTAAGTAGATAAATCTGTTGACAAGCCAGAAGGCTATGTAAGAAGGTAGATAGTTAAGTGTGCTGGCTAACCATCAGGCTATCTAGTTATGTCTGCTAGTTAAGTCAGCTGGCTATCACTCTGTCTAACTAGGTAGGTAGCTAGTTAAGTCTGCTTGCTAGCAAGCTAGCTACTTCGTTTAGTCAGCTAGTTCTGTTAGCTGGCTGGGCTGCTGACTAGTTGGGTAATTAGGAAATTAAGTCAGCTGTCTAGCCAGCTGGCAAGCTAGTAAAGTCAGGTAGTATAATCAGCTGACTAATCAGCTGTCTAGCTAGTAAAGTCAGCTGGTAAAGTCAGTTGTCTAGCCAGCTGGCTAGCTAGTTAAAAAGCTGGTTACATCAGATGGGTAGCCAGCTGGCTCACTAGTTATTGCAGCTAGTTACATCAGCTGACTAGATGTAGATAGGGAATTAAGTCAGATGGCTAGCCAGCTTGCTAGCTAGCTAAGTCAGCTAGTTAAGACAGCTGGCTTGCCATCTTGCAATCTAGGTAGCTAGCTAATTTTGTCAGCTGTCTAGCCAGCTGGCTAGCTAGTTAAGTCACCTAGTTAAGTCAGCTGAGAAGGCAGCTGCCTAGCTACATAGCTTGCTAGTTAAGTCAGCTGGCTAGACAGCTGGCTAGGAAGTAAGTCACCTAGTTAATTCAACTGGAAAGACAGGTGGCTAGCTATGTAGCAAGATAGTTAATTCAACTGGCTAGAAAGCAGGCCAGCTAGTTAAGACAGCTAGTTAAGTCAGCTGGCTACCAAATCACTGACTATGTAGTGACCTAGTAAGTCAGTTGGCTAGCCACCTGGCTAGCTAGTTATGTCAGCTACTTAAATCAGCTGGCTATCCATGTGGATAGAGGTAGAGAGCTAGTTAAGTCAGCTGGCTAGCCGCCTGGATATCTAGTTAAATCAGCTAGTATAGTCACATGGCTGGCCAGCT
>NW_006991330.1:0-642 GCF_000164805.1 Carlito syrichta | reverse complement strand
CAGGCAGGGAGATCCTGTCTCTGCACCCATCAAAACAGGGCATCTGGGGGTTATTTCTCGCAAGGAGAACCGGCAACCCAACTCGGCAACGAGGACCTTCCACCAAGTAATGTCGTGGACCCGGATGCTGAGGCGAAAGGATGGCCTGAGCCCCCGGGTCTGAGACCAGCTCAGGCACCACGACTAGACCTCATCTCTACAAGAAGCCAAAAATATGAGCTGAGCGTGGTAGCGCACAACTGTCATTTTGGCCACTCAGAAGGCCTTGGCAGGAGGAATGCCAGATACCAGACAGTGGAGGCCAACTTAGCACAGGTGCCTGCTTTTGACCACCATGGCCTTGAGAACTCCCACAAAAAAGTGGGTGCAGCCATCGAGGGGGGTCGGGGTTGGTAGATGCCGAGCTTGGGGAACCCTCACATGTGGGGAGCTGTGGGGAAGACTGAGGGCAGAAGGTTTGCAGGATAATGGATTTCTTTCTTTCTTTCTTTCTTTCTTTCTTTCTTTCTTTCTTTCTTTCTTTCTTTCTTTCTTTCTTTCTTTCTTTCTCTTTCTTTCTTTCTTTCTTTCTTTCTTTCTTTCTTTCTTTCTTTCTTTCTTTTCTTTTTTCACTAGGTTGCCCAGGCTGCTTTCAAACTGCCC
>NW_006991329.1:0-587 GCF_000164805.1 Carlito syrichta | reverse complement strand
GAGAGAGAGAGAGAGAGAGTGAGAGAGAGAGAGAGAGAGAGAGAGAGAGAGAGAGAGAGAAAAGTAGATATACTAATTTGCTCAATACCCACTTCAGTGGTGACACATTTTTTTTTCTCCCACTGAATTAAATTTTAACATCTTTCCTTTTAGTTACTAAAGTCCCCAGAGTCCGTTTCTTTTGCCTTTTCTACAGCTGAAGAGAGGATCCAATAAATTTTAAAGTAATGTGTTACAGCTCCCAAAACAAACACTGGTGCACCTTGAAAACTCAAATAATTTAATAAAACTTATTCTGTAGGTCCTATTTCTTTTACAGGTTTTTGCACTTTAAAGTACTTCTCTTCACACAAACATTTAGGGCTCAGAACATCTTCCTAAATGTAAACATTACATAAACTTTAAAAGATGTCAACAGACAACCATGAATACTAAGTATAGTAGTTGCTATTTTCTAATTTAACTTAACAGCCACCAACTATCAAGTATGCCAAATACTCAATGTAATCAAAGCAAACTTCCTTTTATATGTTGTCTTCTCTTCTGACATCTTTACAAAAGAGGCCTAAAATAAAAGTCTACAAATT
>NW_006991328.1:0-637 GCF_000164805.1 Carlito syrichta | reverse complement strand
TTAAATTTTGCAGTCTCTGAGAAAGGGCTGGTAAGAAGTTGTGCCGTGTAAACCAGTAGCACGCATGAGGAGTGCCTCAATCCTTCCAAGCCTTTAAAATGGCAGTACCATTTTGAGCCCGTCATTATTCAAAAGGACAGAAAGAGGTACTTTTTGATTCTTTTATTTTTATTTTGGCTGAATGTACTCTGTGCTTTCTGCAGAAGGTGGCAGGCAATATGCCTCAACACTCACTATAGAAGCAAGAATAGGTTATGCCATTAATGTGTTAGAGCCAGTAAAGTTCTGGGATTAACACTGCTGCTGGAAGCATGCTCATTTTGCCAATCTTGAAATGAATTTATTCCCCTTCTTCTTGGTTCATTTCCCTTTTCCATCTGCTCAATATTGCCATATCAGCTGAGGTCGTGCCTGGTATGACTCTCCTCCAGTCAGTCATGGATCATTGCATCCTCAGGGTGCCTTCTCCCCTAGATATTAATGCCTTTGCCAGCAACAGGTTTTACCAGGCCCAAGGGTAAAACCGTAGGCCAGTCCAGAAGTTCAGCTATGACTCTCTCCCCCCAGTGAATAAAACACTGGTAGGCAGCAACATGTCCTCACAAGAAGCCTACATGAAAAGACTTCTAACCTGATC
>NW_006991327.1:0-359 GCF_000164805.1 Carlito syrichta | reverse complement strand
TAAACATGAATAAGGGATTCGAAGCGGGTATGTGGTTAATACTCCTGATAAAAGAAGATTGTGCGGCATCGTGCTAAGGAAAAATAAAGAATCTCATTTACACGATTCCTCAATCACAAAATCTACAAGGCATCTTGCTAAGGGCTAAATAAGAATCTGGGGAAAGGCAGTCCTCATATACAGGACACTACATGGCCTCCAGTGAAGGTAGAATAAAAAATCTGTGTGACACGAGTCCTCAATTCGAAAAAATTCTCAGGGCATCTTGCTACTTGACAAACAAGAATCAGGGCTTCGAGCTCCCCTCATGTTTTGGAGCTATTTAGCATGTGGGTATTAGGAATCAGTCAATTCAGGAG
>NW_006991326.1:0-766 GCF_000164805.1 Carlito syrichta | reverse complement strand
TAAAAATACGTACTAAACATTTGGCAACTGCTAAACATTTGTCCCCTTTCAAAATAAAAAGAGAAACGGAAGGTGAAGGATTACAGAGTTCACCTTAAGACCAGAATTACAACAAAATATGGCAAGATTCTTTTTGTCCTGGAATCTGGACTTAGTTGTTTTGAGGAACCTAACGAACTTGGAGTGTCCGATACCCGTTTACTCATTTTAAGAGGACGAGAATGTTGCTGTAGTTCTGAAATGACTGATTAGTAATATTCGCATGCTAAATTGCTCCAAAACGTTTGGGGAGCTCGAAGCCGTGTTTCTAGTTTCTCCCAAAGCAGACACCCTGGGAATTTTTTGGATTGAGGACTCGTACAACAAAGATTCTTTATTCTTCCTTAGTTAGAGGCCATGTAATGTCCTGTATATGAGGACTCTCTTTCCCTAGATTCCTGTTTTGAAACCCTGATCCTTGTTTAGCCCTTAGTAAGACGTCATGCAGATTTTTTGATAGGGGAACCATGTAAACAGATTTCATTTTTTTCTTAGCAAGAGACCATGAAGTTTCCTGTATATGAGGACTGCTATTACCAACATTCATGCCTCGAATCCCTCATTCTTCTTTAGCCCTCAGTAGGATGCCCTGTATATTTTCAGGACTGAGGACTCATATAACCCAGATTCCTTATTATTAGCAGCAGCCGTGCAGTTGCCTGTATATGAGTACTCCCTTTCCCAGATACATGCGTCGAAACCCTGATGCTTGCTTAGACCTAGGAAG
>NW_006991325.1:0-561 GCF_000164805.1 Carlito syrichta | reverse complement strand
ATCCCAAATCCATACACACCCCTGTGGAGACACGCCCTTGTGACAGACACTACCTCTGGGGAGGGCTCAGTGGGAGAGTCTGGCCACCCTCTCAGTGGTCCCAGGTTGTCAAAAGGGAGTGGACCTCGTGGTGGGGTCCCAAGAGGAGCGTGGAGGCCCAGCATGGGGGCACATGCCTGTCATCCCAGTGCTCTGAGAGGGCGACATTAGAGGGTTGCCTGAGTACCTGGGTTTAAGACTAGCCAAGGTCATGGAAGAGACGGCCCTGAGCTAGAGTGGCCGTCAGTCACAGAATGATCAAGGTAGCCCAGCAATGTCACTGCCAGTCCAGGTTCCAGACACCCTGTATGCCACCTTCTGGCGGGGGCTGGGCCCCATCCTCTCCTGATCACTCCATCGTCCCTTTCCCTGGGTTTGTGATACAAGCAGTAAGATATTTCCGAGCAAATACAACCCTCATGGAATGCTATAATTGCCAGCATATCAACAAAAACAGTACAGGGAGTGAGATAAATGTGTTTTGACAGCAAACTAGATTCTCAGCATTGTGAGTGAGTGCCT
>NW_006991324.1:0-920 GCF_000164805.1 Carlito syrichta | reverse complement strand
TAGAATTCAGTCAAAGGCTCATGGGAACTCTGTGAAGGTTTCTGAATCTCAATTTTTCTATAGCTCCTTTCTACAGTATTCTGCTCCACAAATTCTAAATTGCCTTCAACCTTCCTCTACTCTGATGTATTTTTTCTTAATCTTACAATAAATGTAAGTTAGGCTTGTTTGTTTGTTTGTTTTACTCTGTGTGGTGACCTGAAAACTGCAGGCAGGAAGCTGACGTAATTTTAGAGCTCACCTCATTGTTTTTCTTTCTCTTTGTGACAGTAGTGATTTGATATTTGTCTCCAATATGTAGCAACTTTTGTTACATATGTTTTGTTGGGTTTCCTAGTTGCTTACAGTAGATAGATACATCGTGTTTCTTGTTCTAGATTACTGTCTGAGACTAGAGTAATCAGTCAGAAAGGCGGTGCCGATCTTTCTTTTTGAGTTGGAGTCTCGCTCTGTCGCCCAGACTGGAGTGCAGTGGCTGCTCCCAACCACCGCAGCCTGGACCTGCTGGGCTCCGGCGCTCCTTCCGCCTCAGCTGCGGGGGGCCAGCCCCTGCAAGTTTTGGGGAGTCCCTTGGAAGATGTGGTGGCGTCGGCGAATCTGTAGGGATAGATATTAAAAGAAAGAAAGATGGAAGGATAGATATAAAGAGGAAGAAAGAGAAAGAAAGAAAGTGGGCAACTGTTCAGTGAAATGAGCAGAAGCCGTTTATTGAAAGTTACAGCAGGTATTTATCCCCAAATTTTACACAGGCAGTCTCACAAGTCTTTCACGTGAACACAAAGCCAGGTGCGGGGGTGGGCATCCCCCACCCACCAGATGCTTAGGTGTGAGGAGGAACAAACCCCGAGATTATCTCATTGTTCCCTTTGCTAGTTAATGTTCTTCAAAAGCAGTGTAACAATCCTTACTAGTCTAATGTG
>NW_006991323.1:0-606 GCF_000164805.1 Carlito syrichta | reverse complement strand
GCAAGGCTGGTTCACCATTGTAAAACCATAAATGCGATTAAATACATCAACAAATGTCAAAAACAAAAACCATATGATTATATCTTTAGATGCAGAAAATGCTTTTGATAAAATCCAGCACCCCTTCGTGATAAAAACCCTCGAACATCTAGGCATACAGGGAACATACCTCAAAGTAGTAAAAGTCATATATGAGAAACCCACAGCCAGCATACTCCTAAATGGACAAAAATTGGAACCAATTCCCCTGAAAACTGGAACAAGACAAGGATGCCCACTCTCACCCCTCCTGTTCAACATAGTGTTGGAAGTCCTGGCTCAAGCAATCAGAGAAGAGAAGGCAATCAGGGGTATCCAAATAGGAAAAGAGGAAGTCAAGTTATCTCTCTTTGCAGATGACATGATTATGTACCTTAAAAACCCAAGAGAATCTGTGAAAAACCTCCTTACACTGATAAAGGTCTTTGGCAAAGTCTCAGGATATAAAATAAATGTGCAAAAGACAATCGCATTTCTTTATACCAATAATAAACAAACAGAAACCCAAATAAAAAGCATAATTCCATTCAGAATAGCCACAAAAAAAAGAAATACATTGGCATCTTC
>NW_006991322.1:0-377 GCF_000164805.1 Carlito syrichta | reverse complement strand
AAAAAGAAAGAAAATGAAAGAAAGAAAGAAAGAAAGAAAGAAAGAAAGAAAGAAAGAAAGAAAGAAAGAAAGAAAGAAAGAAAGAAGGAAGGAAGGAAGGAAGGAAGGAAGGAAGGAAAGAAAGAAAGAAAGAAAGAAAGAAAGAAAGAAAGAAAGAAAGAAAGCCAAGGGTGATCTTTGGATGTTGCAAATCTCCAGAAGCCCAATCAAACTTTAATAAGCATTTCAACTGTGATAACTTTTCATTTAGTGAAATAGAATCTCTGTTGCTTCTTTATCTGGATACAGACACCTCTACTAACAAAATATGAATATTCAATAATCAAAATATGTTCTTATTTTCCCAATCTAGGCTCAAAAAGCACGACTGCTACAAT
>NW_006991321.1:0-3403 GCF_000164805.1 Carlito syrichta | reverse complement strand
TTCTGTAAGGTTTTGGGATGGAGCACTCGTGTAAGCAAAATTTCTTATTCTTCCGTATCAACAGGTCTTTTAGTGTTCTGTATATGAGGACTCTCATTACTGAAATTCCTGCATCATTCTCAGCAAGACGCGAAGATATTTCCTGGTAGCCTAGAATTCCAGTTGCTTGGATATCAAGAGAAAGACTCCCATAAATTTCTTGATGAATAGGAACCCAAGATTCCTGATTCCTTTTCAAAAAACACATTAAAAATGTGGCGACATAGAAGCCCAGATTGCTGATTAAACAGTATCAAGAGACTTTGTAGATTTAGGCGATTGAGAACTCCAAGAACCGGATTCCCATTCCGTTCTCAGCAAGATGCCCTGGTTTTCACTGTCCATGTGGATTCCAAAACTCTGTTTACAAAAATGCAGATCCCCAGATATTTCCTAGTTACGTGGAATCCATGAATCCTGGTTACATTTTAATAATTCGTACTAAGTATTTGGCAACTGCAAAACCCTCGGCCCCTCTCCAAATAAAGTACAAACGGAAATTTAAGGATCACCAAGTTCATCTTAGGACCAAAGTTACATCCATATACGGCAATATGATACTTTTTTTCTGGGAATCTGGCCTTAATAGTCCCAAGGAACTTAAGGGATTTTTACTACCAGATACCCGATTACAACTCTCAAGAAGACCAGAATGTTGCTGGAGTCCTGAAATGACTGATGCAAATAACCCACAAGCCAAATATCTCTGAAACATGAGACGAGCTTGAAGCCTTGATTCTTGACTATACCGCAGCAAGACGCCCTGAGAATTTTACGCATTGTGGAGTAGTGTATCACAGATTCCTTATTCTTCTTCACCGAGGGGCTTTGTAATGTCCAGTATATGAGGACTCACTTTCCCCAGAATCCTGTCTGGAAACCGTGATCCTTGTTCCGCAAGTAGCAAGATGTCATGTAGATATTGGGATGGAGGAACCGTGTAAAACAGGTTTCTTTTTTCTTCTTAGTTAGTGATCGTGTAGATTCTGTATATGAGGACTGGTATTAACTATGTTCCAGCTTCTAAACCCTGATTCTTGATTAGGCTACAGCAGATGGCCTGTTAATTCCTAGGACTGTGGACTGTTATAACACCGATTGTTTTTCTTCCTTTGCAAGGGGCTGTGTATTTTCCTGTATTATAGGACTCTCATTAGTTACATCTTGCTTCGAAATTCTGATTCCTATTAGCACTTTCCATAGATGCTCTGGAGATGTTTGGGATTGATGACTCGTGTGACCCAGAATCATTATGCTTTCTTAGCAAAAAGGTCATGTAGTTGCCTGTAAATAACGACTCAATTTCCCAATGTCATGCTCGAAAACACCATTATTCGTGTTTAGCCCATAGCATGACGACCTGAAGTTTTTTGGGATTGAGGACATATGCAGTGAAGTTTCCTGTATGTGAGGACTCCCATTACCCAGATTCCTACTTGAAACACTTGATTCGTGGTTACCTCTTAGGAAGACGGCCTTTAGTTTTGGGTTTGAGGTCTCATATAAGGAAGATTCCTTATACTTCCTTAGTAATATGACGTGCAGTTTCCTTATATGACGACCTCCATTACCTAGCTTCCTGTTTCAATCTGCAGGATGCCAAGACAGTTCCTGGAGACCAAGAATTCCAATTTTGGATATCAAAAGAAAGACGTCCATTATGTACTTTTGGAACTGGAATCCAAGATTCCTTGTTCCCCCAAACAAGACCTACCCACAAAGTGGAATACTCCAAATCCATAACCCCAGTTCCTACCTGTCCACCCACAAGAATTTTCTGTATTTATGGTCACCTGAATCGAGGAATTTTGTACCAATATACCTTTTGATTCTGGAGAATATGATTTTGGTCGTAGATGGTCCCAGGAAACAAAAGGAATTCTATGGACAAATCCTGATTAGAACTAATAAGAGAACCAGAATTATCCTTAGGATCTGTAATGACAGATTTAGCATATCCACGGAGCAAGTAGCTCTGAAAATGTAGGGACCCAGAGGCCCAGATTGCTCGTTAAACCATATCAAGAGGACCTATAGATTCTGGAAAATGAGAACTCCTAGAACCGGATTTCCTTTTAATTCTCAGTAAGACGCCCTTATTTTTCCTATCGATTTGGATTCCAATTTCAGTATATCAAAAGACTGATGCCCAGAAGTTTCCTAGGGACGTGGATTCCATGACTCCTGGTTAACATTAAAAGTACATAGTAAACATTTGGCAAGTGCAAAAACTTTTGCAAAATAAAAAAAAAAAACACGTAAGGGGAAGGTTTACAGGGTTCACCTTAAGATGAGAGTTACATCCAAATATGGAAAGAAGATTCTATTTCTCCTGGAATCTGGCCTTAGTTGTTTCAAAGAACCTAATGGACTTGGAGTGCCCAATACCCATTTACACCTCTTAAGAGGACCAGAATCTTGCTGGAGTCCTGAAATGACCGATTCATAAAATCCAAATGCTAAATTGTTCCTAAATTTTGGGGAGCTCGAAGATCTCTTTCTTGTTTGTCACATAGCAGACAACTTGGTAATTTATTGGATTGAGGACGCATACAACAATGATTCTTTATTCGTTCTTAGTTGGAGGTCTTGCAGTGTCCTGTATGTTAGGTCTCTCTTTCCCTTGATTCCTGTTTCGAAACCCTGATTCTTGTTTAGCCCTTAGTAAGAAGTTATGTAGGTTTTTTGGTAGAGGAACCGTGGAAAACAGATTTCTTCTCTTTTATAAGCAAGAGGACATGTAGCTTCCTGTATATGAGGATTGCTATTACCAACATTCATGCCGCAAATTCGTAAATTCTTCTTTAGCCGTCAGCAAGATGCCTGTAGATTTTCAGGACTGAGGACTCTTATTACTCAGATTCCTTATTTTTTAGCAAAAGCAGTGCAGTTGCATGTATATGAGTACTCCTGTTCACAGATACATGCGGCGAAAGCTTGATTCTTGTTTAGATCTTAGGAAGACGCCATATATTTTTTTGGAGATTGAGAAAATATGTCACCAACATTCCTTATTCTTTCTTAGGAAAAGTCCGTTCATTTGTCTGTATGAGCATTTCATTTCCCTAGTTTATGCTATAAATTCGTGTTTAGCCCTTAGCAAGTAACCCTGAAGTTTTATTGGGATGGAGGACACGTGTAAACCAGATTCCTTATTCTCCTTTAGCAATAGTGCAGTTTCCTGTTTATGAGAACTCCCATTATCCAGAATCCTACTCCCAAAACCTGATTGGTGGTTATCTCTTAGCAAGATGGTCTGTATGTTTTGGGGATGGAGGCCTCGTGTAACCAAGATTCCTTATTCTTCCGTAGCAACAGGTCGTGTAGTGTTCTGTATATGAGGACTCCCATTACTGAAATCCTG
>NW_006991320.1:0-734 GCF_000164805.1 Carlito syrichta | reverse complement strand
TTACTTTGAGTCTGTGTATGTCCTTTCTAGTGAGATGGGTCTCTGAAGGCAGTATATGTTGCCTGGTGATATTTATCCATTTGTCATTCTATGTCTTTTCAGTGGTGCGTTAGTCCATTCACATTCAGACTAATTATTGAAATGTGAGAGCTCATCCCTATCATGGAGTTCTTATTGAGTTGTTTATCTTCCACTTGGTTTTTTCTTTTTTTTTTTTTTTTGTCTTTCTTTTGGTTTTGGGGTTGGTTCGTGTATATTTTATTCTTTTCCCTGTACTCTTGTGAAGAACGTTGTTCTTTTTTCCTTTTCTTCTGTGTTTAGTACTTTCTTAAGTGTTTCATGTAGAGATGGTTTTGTGGCTGCTTAAGTTCTTAGAGATTGGATATCTGGGAAAGATTTTAATTCTCCCTCACTGATGAAGCTTAGCTTGGCTGGGTAGGTTATTCTTGGTTGAAATTGTTTATCCTTTAGGACTTTGAAGATAGGGCTCCAAGCTCTCCTAGCCTGCAGGGTTTCTGCAGATAAATCTGCTGCTATTCTGATTGGTCTTTGGGTGGGTGATCTGGCCTTTTTCTCTTGCTGCCCTTAGGATTTTTTCTTTTGTGCCTACTTTATTTAGGCGAATTATTATGTGTCTAGGAGTTGATCTTCTCATTTGTTGTCTTGCGGGGGTTCTCTGAATCTCTTGTGTTTGAATTTTTGTAACACTGATTAGATAAGGGAAATTTTCTTGA
>NW_006991319.1:0-831 GCF_000164805.1 Carlito syrichta | reverse complement strand
TTTTGCAATCTATCCCCCCAAATCTCCAGCATCTGCTATTACCCAATTCTAAAGCCACTTTCACATTTTCAGGTATTCATTATCAGCAACAACCCTATTTCTTGACACCAGCTTTTTGTCTTGGTTTGTTTTCAGTTACTTATAACAGTATGCCTAAAATGGGGTAATATTTAACACAAAATAATTTATTTTCTACACTTACAGAGGTTGAGACATCCAAGGTTGAAGGCCTGCACCTGGCAAGAGTCTTCTTCCTGATGGGGGCTCTCTGTGGCATCCTGAGCAGTGTAGGGCATCACAGGGTGAGGGGACTGAGGGTGTTACCATGCAGCACCTTTTAAAAAATAGGAGTTTGCTCTGTTACTTCAGGCTGCAGTGTAGTGGCAAGAAAAGAGTTCACTGTGACCTGAAACTTCTGGGCCCAAGTGATCCTCCCACCTCAGCCTTTCATGTAGCCTGGGTCATAGTTGTGTACTACCATGACCGGCTAATTTTCTTAAATTATTGTTGTAAAGACAAAGTCTTATTATATTGCCCAGGTTGATCCTGAACTCCTGGCCTCAAGTGATCCTCCCCTCTCCACCTCCCAAAATTCTGGCTATTTGGCAGGCTGAGGTGAAAGGATTGCTGGAGCCTAGATGGTCAAGGCTGTGATGACTGGAAGCATGCCACTGCACTCTGGTCTGGGCCATAGAGTGAGACTCCAACTGAAAATATATATATATATATATATATTCATTGTAGTTTCAGTAAACAAAACTCATTTATTTGGAGGGTGAATTTAGTAGAGAGGCAGAATGTGTAAGGAAGAACTTTTGGGAAAAAAACAGT
>NW_006991318.1:0-708 GCF_000164805.1 Carlito syrichta | reverse complement strand
TCTTTCGGGAATTCTATGCCCAAGTCTGGGGTCTCCTTCCAAAATGATCTTTGTTCAAGATAATCTCAGCTCCATACACAAATGGATATCTTCTCTTTTTTCCTCGTTTATTTTTTTATTTGATTTGGAGTATCATTTCGTTGCCCAGGCAGGAGGTCAGTGGTTTGCTTCCCGCTAGTGATGCCTCAGCCTGTGCACTCTGACAAGTCTTTCCCTGGCCTAGTGAGGAGCTGTAACTACAGGCATGTGCCACCACGTCCATCTCATTTGGGATGGAGGTAAGAGACGTGGTCTCACCAAGGTGCCCATGTGAGTCTCGGCTCACAGGCTTGGGCCGGAGCTGGCCTCGGACTCCCAAAGAACTGAGATGACGAGGATGAGCCCCCAAGCCCAACCTCGATCCTTCATTGAAAACAAACCAGAAAGCCTGATGTGACAACCCATTCCTGGAATTCCAGTGCTCTGGGAGGCTGAAGCAGGACGATGGCTAGAGCCCAGGAGTCCAAGGTCAGCCTGGGTAACACAGGGAGACTCTGTCTCTACACTCATCCAAACAGGGTGTCTGGGGTTGAGGTGCCCATCATCCCAGCCACTCTGGAGGCTGAGGTGGGAGGATCACCAGAGTCCACGGTTTTAAGGCTTGCGATGAACAATGGTAGTGTCCCCAGGCTTCAGTGTGGGCAACAGACCCAGACTCTGTCTCCAGAG
>NW_006991317.1:2123-2852 GCF_000164805.1 Carlito syrichta | reverse complement strand
ATGACAGGCTGAACCACCAAATCTGGGCTAATTTTCTTATTTGATTGCATTGGCAAACACTTTAGAGAAATGACCAGTATTGGAAATGTTAGCAGACTCACATTTCTTGTTCCTGAGTTGAATGAGAGCAATTCTTTGTTTCACAGTGAACATAATGCTGGCTTTGGTGTGATATGCAAAACTGAATCATATTAAAATAGTCTCAAGTGGTTTCTTTCTTTTTAACCAAGAAATGTTGATGGATCAAACATATTTCCTGGCTGGGCGCAGGGGCTCATGCCTATAATCCCAGTATTTTGGGGGGGCAGAGGCAGGAGGATTGCTTGAGTACAGGAGTTCAAGATCAGCCTGGGCAACACCGCGAGATCATGTCTCTACAAAAAAATTAAAGACTCAGTTGGGCATGGTGAAGAACATTAGCAGTCCCAGATACTGAAGAGTCTGAGGTGGAAGGATTACCTGAGTCTGGGAGGTCGCTGCAGTGAGCTGTGATTGTGTCACTGCCCTCCAGCCTGGGCAGCAGAGCCAGACCCTGACTCAAAAAAAAAAAAAAGATACTATCCAGCCTTGACTGTGAGCTCGTAAGGCATTTCTTGGAAGCCGCAGAATGCACCCTGGCAGATTGCACGCCTGTACGGTGGAAGCCAGACACCTCCCTCTCCCAGCCTCCCAGCTCAGCTTCCATAGTGATTGGGAGTGGCTCCTGGGGGCATTAACTCCTGAATTCTA
>NW_006991317.1:0-718 GCF_000164805.1 Carlito syrichta | reverse complement strand
CCATCCCTGATGGTATGGTGTCCCAGTTTCCAGTTTACTATAAAATAACTACTCTTTCCAGAAAGTCCTGGAGAGATCACTGTGCAGTGTGCTGTCCATAAGGTGACTGGTGGCTTCATGTTACAGGTTTGATAAGAAGAAAGACAAGAGAATCACATGGAAAAGTCTCTCTCTCTCTCTCTCTCTCTCTCTCTCTCTCTCTCTCTGAGCCCATTCCGCCTTGCCTCAGATCGTGAGGCATGCCAGGGGCAGGAGGGGAGGCAACTCATGGAAACAAAGCCTGGCGAGTCCTGTCACCAAGAAGCAGGATGGATGATGTCTTGTTGGGAGCCAGCCACAGAGGCTCACTGAGCATTAGGGATCAGGGAGGGCCTTGGACCCCGATGCCACTAGGATGCCTCACCCCTTTTTCCACTTGGCACAAGAAACCAGGAAAGGCTCCTGCTGGCTCTAACAGAGGACTCTGAAACCGGAATGAACACAGCTAACTTGGGAGTCTATTGTTCCTATTTTCCACGGTTTATGGTTTTTGCTTTTAAACAATTTAAAATTTAACCTTGAGTCACATTGAGGAACCTTAGTGCAAGTCACAGGTTCTCTTGATGTGATTTTAGAAATTTATAGAATAGTTTCTATAGATTAAAGAAAACTTTAATAACCATTTTGTTATAGAAGCATGGCTAGTTAAGTTTGATTTACGAGGACCAGTGAAGTTTGA
>NW_006991316.1:0-739 GCF_000164805.1 Carlito syrichta | reverse complement strand
AAGCAGTATATCCTATCAAAGCTATATATTTTAACTTCAAACTAATAATTCTGAGACTGCTATAAAATTGTCATTGCTATAAAGTTCTTAGTATCTTTGTAACTTCATTCTCTATCAGGTCACTGGCACTTAAACCCTTTCATCGATGTGGTGTTCAAATAATGTGCTGTGAGCAACACAATCTTTTACAGAATCCTGGGTGGAGGAATTAGAAACTCTTCTTATAGAAAAATGGCATGTCAGCTTTGCTTTGTCTAAATGAATAGAATTTCTGCAGTAAATGTAAAAAAGAATAATATTCCAGACTCAGGAAACAGAATGGAAGATGTAGTAAACCATAAAGAGTACGGTACATTCAAAAAAGGACAAGAAGTATGTTCTAGCACAAGTAATGTGCAAAATGACAAGACATTGTACTGGAAAAGAAATTTAAATCCTCACAGGAATTATTTTATATTCAGTGTTAGATAGTTTGTAATTTGTCTTACATGAAATAGATATCAAGTATTCATGTTTTTAAGTAAAGGAATCAAGTCTGTGTTTTAGAAAGATATGTCTAGGAGCACTGAGGAGGATGGAACAGAGAGAGAAACTAGAGTCCTGAAATGGAGTTGTGTAGCTACTGTCAGTACAAAAATAAATAAATAAATAAATAAATAAATAAGGAAAAAAACACTAGGCATTTGGGTGGAAGTAAAGAAAGAAACAAATATGTTTCAAAAAAGGAATATGTATGTCT
>NW_006991315.1:0-743 GCF_000164805.1 Carlito syrichta | reverse complement strand
CAAGAGAAAAAGGCCAGATCACCCACCATGGAAGACCAATCAGAATAGCAGCAGATTTATATGCAGAAACCCTGCAGGCTAGGAGAGCTTGGAGCCCTATCTTCAAAGTCCTAAAGGATAAACAATTTCAACCAAGAATAACCTACCCAGCCAAGCTAAGCTTCATCAGTGAGGGAGAATTAAAATCTTTCCCAGATATCCAATCCCTAAGAACTTATGCAGCCACAAAACCATCTCTACATGAAACACTTAAGAAAGTACTAAACACAGAAGAAAAGGAAAAAAGAACAACGTTCTTCACAAGAGTACAGGGAAAAGAATAAAATATACACGAACCAACCCCAAAAGCAAAAGAAAGACACACAAAAAAAAAGAAAAAACCAAGTGGAAGAACAATAACTCAATAAGAACTCCATGATAGGGATGAACTCTCACATTTCAATAATTAGTCTGAATGTGAATGGACTAAATGCACCACTGAAAAGACATAGAATGACAAAATGGATAAAATATCACCAGGCAACAATATACTGCCTTCAAGAGACCCATCTCACTAGAAAGGACATACACAGACTCAAAGTAAGAGGATGGGAAACAAATTTTCAGGCGAATGGAACACAAAAGAAAGGAGGAGTTGCGATCCTAATTTCAGACAAAATACCATTTAAGCTATCAAAAATTAAAAAAGATACAGAGGGCCACTACATAATGATAAAAGGTTCACTCCATCAACAAGAAATATG
>NW_006991314.1:0-755 GCF_000164805.1 Carlito syrichta | reverse complement strand
GCCACCGCCGGAGCAGGAACAGGCCGGCACACAGCAGCACACGGGCTTGCAGCAGCAGACGGGCACACAGCAGCTGGAGCCACAGCCCCCACAGCCGGAGCTGCAGCCTCCTGAACAGCCACAGCAGCCCATGGTTCTGTTGGTTGAGAGTGGAGCAGGTAGAGTGGAGAGAGAGTGATCAGTTGTGGAGCCCTCTGGACCCACGGGGCCGTTTTATCCTGCCCGGGTCACTCTGCACTGGGCCACATCACCATGACTATTTACAATATTCCTGGAGGTGCTTCCTTGTTTGCTGTTTGCTGGGTTCTCACAGGCCTGATCTCACACTCAATTGCTGTGTCTAACTTCAGCCACTTCCTCACGGACTGTACTCTCACCTCAGCTTGGTCGCCTGTCTTCTGCTTTCTGCTTGAGACAGGTGGAGGAGGGGTGTCCACCCAGACCATGTAGGTTGTGTCCCCCGATGAGGACTCTCCACCCCTACAAGCAGGTTGTCTTGAACTGTGAGCTCGGTGTTCGCCTGGGTTGTTTCTTTCAGACTCTTCTCAGTGTCGTTTAAAGGCTGTGGCCGCATCCTGTGTTGACACCTGTATACACCTTCGTTAACGTCACCCTCCCATCTTCAGGACATCGGGTGCCGATGACTCTTGGGTCTCACATGCACAGCATCAGAGCAGCGAGAATCATGTGTTGTCCATATCGTCATGAGTTTTGACGATGGCAAGATCATCTCGTTTATTTTCCTGTCTTTAATT
>NW_006991313.1:0-805 GCF_000164805.1 Carlito syrichta | reverse complement strand
GGAGCTGGGTTGAGTGCTTTACATACAGTCAGTGCTCAAGTTTTGAGGTTGCTGTGGTAAGACCTGAAAGAGGTTAAATAACTTGCCCATGGCAGCACAGACCATAAGTAGTAGAACTGGAATTTCATACCCAGCTTTGTCTTTAAGCCTCATGCTCTGCTATTCCTACTACATCACACCTGATCTGGAAAGATTTACTAAATGCTTTTCATTTATTAAAGGCTAATAGGCAAATAATATTAAAGGAAGATTTGAAATGGCAGTCTCTACTGCTTTCTGCCTCTTTTTTTTTTGCTGACTTGCCTCTTTAATACTAGAACTTCTCTGTTTAATAAAGAAGTTGCCAAACTGAGTCAATGATTCTGTCAAAGGAGCTGCAGGTAGCCTCTGACCAAACATTCACCTCTCTATAGGAACACACTTTTTAATCAGGGTCAGGAGGATGAAATATTTTCCTCTGCTCCTTGAGTTTCCTCCTTAGGAAGCCCTATCCATTAGGATAATACTCCTGGCCTCTCTTTGCAGTCATACTCTTTTCTCCCAGAGAGAAACCTTCATCGGATTTATGAGTCTGGAAAGAGAAGCATGAACAGGCTAGCTCCTGCCTGCCTGCTTCCCTCTTGGGAGCCAGGGCTGACTGTAGAATTCATCTCCTGTCTGTTCTTCCAAAGGATAAGCTTTTCAGAGGCAATTTGTAACAGCATGGTCTGTTACTATGGAGATGAGTCTGTCAACTTCTGTAGGTCAGGCTGATGAAGGATGAGTTATCTGTAGGTGTTGGTTAGGCAAAGAGGACTGGCTGCTT
>NW_006991312.1:0-918 GCF_000164805.1 Carlito syrichta | reverse complement strand
CCCATTCCCAATAACTTCCCTTGGTCTAAAGATTGCTCTGTCTTAAAGTAATAAAAGTTATTTCTGTTTCTTCTGACCAGCATGGTATATTTTTCCACCCATTTATATTTAATCTTTGCATATCTTTATGCTTAAAGTGAGTTTTTGTAGACAACATATGGTTGTCTTGTGTTTTGAAATACTCTGACAAATCTGTCCTTTAATTGGTACACTTAGACCATTGATATGCAAGTGATTATTGATATAGCTGTATTTATATCTAACATAGTCATTACCATATTAGATTTGTTGTCTTTGTTCTTTGCTCCTATTTTGTCTTCTACACTTTTTCTGCCTTCTGTGATTTTAATAAAACATATAATTCCATTTTTCCTTTATTAACATATTATTTATGTTTCTTTTTGTATGTTTTCAGTGGTTAGTCTAGAATTTGTGGAATACACTCACAACTAATCTAAGTTCACTCTCAAACATCACTATACTACTTCAAGGATGGTTCAAGTACCATAAAGTATCAAAATAATTCTAATTACTATCTCCTGTCTCTTGTATTATTGCTGTCATTTAAACATAGACATATATGAACATATATACTCATACATAATCAAATAGATTGCTGCTATTGCTAGTTTAAAAAATAGTTACCTATTAGATAAATTAAGAATAAACATTATATTTAACCCATTTATTCCTTCATTGATGCTCTTTCATATAGATGTGAGTTTTTGACATTTAATAATTTTCCTTCTCTACTATCAACAAGTTTCCTCAATTTTTGTTTATGGAGAAAGACTATTTTTCCTTTCCATTCTTACTTTTAAAGGATAATTTTGCAAGCACAGAAATCATGGTTTCTTGGGTTTTTCTCTAAATATCTTAAATATTTTACTCCACTGTCTCCTTGCTTGCACAGTTTTT
>NW_006991311.1:0-1154 GCF_000164805.1 Carlito syrichta | reverse complement strand
GATGAGTCGGCTGAATAGTTAGCTGTTTAACTCGTGGCTGATACATGGCCAACTTGTTAGCTGTCATAACAACTTGGTCAATTAGACGGCCGACTAGTTAGCTGGGTCAAATCGTTTACTAAAGAATTGGCCCACTAGTTAGCTCAGTTAACTTGATGGCATGCTGTTTTTCTGAAGAAACTGTTCGGCAGACTAGTTGACCAACTATTTACCTGGTGTAACTAGTGGGGTTACAAGTTAGCTGAGCTAACTTATCAGTTGACAAGTTGGCTGACTAAGTCGGCTGATTGGTTAGCTAACTCAAGTATTTGACTGGCTAGTAGGCTGACCATTAGCTGACTTAACTAGTCAGCCTGCATGTGAGCTGACAGGTGAGCTGACTTAACAAGTCAGCCAATGAGTGAGCCGATTTGTCAGCTGAGTTAACTAGTCAGTCGGTGAATGAGCCGAATTCTCAGCTTATTTAAGTAGTCGGCCAGTGGGTGAGCCGAATTGTCAGGTGACTTAACTAATCGGCCGGCGAGTGAGTTGACTGGTCAGCTGAATTTAGTTGGCTGATGGGTGAACCAACAGCTCAGAAGACTTAACTAGTCGACCGAAGATTGAGCTGACCAGTTAGCCAAGATAACTAGTCGTCCTGCCAGTGAGCTGATGGGTGAGCTGCTTTAACTAGTCGATCAGCAAGCAAGCCAACTGGTGAGCTGACTTAACTAGTCGGCTGTTGAGAAAGCCGACTAGTTAGCTGACCTGATAGCCTGCGAGTTAGTTGACCTGTTGGCTAGCGAGCGAGCCAACTAGTTTGCTGACTGGTTGGCAGGTGAGAGAGCCGACTAGTTAGCTGACCTGACAGAAAGCGAGCAATCCCACTAGTTAGCTGACCAGCTAGCAGAGTTGCTAATCAACTAGTCAGCTAACTAACTACCAGTTTTGCCAGCTGACTTAACTAGCTTACTGACTTGCTAGCTGGTTATCAAGCTGACATAACTAGCTAGCAAACAAGCTATCTAGCTGTCTAACTAGGTGGCTTAATTAGCTTGTTAACTGGGTAGTTAGCTGGCTAGCTGACTTCAACCAGCTGAATAGCTAGCTGACTTGCTAGCTGACTTAACATGCTGGCTGACTAGCAAAATGACTAACTATCTGATTTAACTAGG
>NW_006991310.1:0-823 GCF_000164805.1 Carlito syrichta | reverse complement strand
ACACCCACCCCAACCTCATCCTTTTTAGTCAAAATCTATTCCTCCTGCTTGAGGGAAAAAAGCACTTTTGTGGAACTCGGGGCAAGATAACATTAACAGGCAAGTGTTCTAGAATGCCAGGTACTGTGCTAAGAGTTTTATTTGTAATTTTTTTTTGAGTTGGAGTCTCACTCTGTTGCCCAGACTGGAGTGCAGTGGCCGCTCCCAGCCACTGCAGCCTCGACCTGCTGGGCTCTGGCGATCCTTCCACCTCAGCCTTCCAAGTAGCTGGAATTACAGGCATACGCCTGGCTGATTTTTTGATTTATTGTAGAGATGAGGTCTCGCTGCCCAGGTGGGTCTTGAACCCACAGGCTCAGGCAATCCACTCACTTCAGCCTCCCAAAGGCGGGGGCTAGGAGTTTTATAAGCTCTTTTTTTTTTTTTTGGAGTTGGAGTCTCACTCTGTCGCCCAGACTGGAGTGTAGTGGCTGCTCCCAGCCACCACAGCCTCGACCTGCTGGGCTCCGGCGATCCTTCTGCCTCAGCCTTCCAAGTAACTGGAACTACAGGTGTGTGCTACCACACCTGGCTAATTTTTTTATTTATTGTAGAGATGATGTCTCACCAAGTTGCCCAGGCAGGTCTCGAACTCGTGGACTCAGGCAATCCACTCACCTCAGCCTCCCAAGGTGCGGGATTACAGCCTGAGCCACTGAGCCTGGCTCAGTCTTTCCTTTTAAGCCATTCATTTGTCATTGTTTGCTCAACTAATTGTTGCAGGAATCTCATTGCAACAAAGCATTATTTTTTCTAAATCACATGCATGTCCATCACAATGAAG
>NW_006991309.1:0-937 GCF_000164805.1 Carlito syrichta | reverse complement strand
TTTTCAGTCTTAGATGGAAAACTGAATTCAGACTACTAGAACCTAGCTGGGAGAGAGGGCGGCCAAGCCGGGAGTAAAGGCATCAGGAAGAGGATAGAGCCAGGTCATGTATATGGCCAGTTCTCCAGGTGATAACTAGTCGTGGGTCTTATCATTTTCAGGCACAACTTGGAATGATTTGTCAGTTAACCTGTGAGCCCGACACGGTGGCGTGCATCTCAAATACCTTCCAGCTACAAGGAAGGGTGAGTCGGGGGCATAGCCTGAGTCCACCAGTTGGAGTCTGCGATGCCCATGAGCACCTCACTGCACTCTAGCCTGGGCGACAAGAGTGAGAATTCACACAAAAGAAGAAACAAGATGCCTACAAATCCTCGTACCCTGTTTCTATGGTAAATACCACAAGGCCTGATCTTGACTGCAAATGGTATGCTCTAGAACTACTCAAACTCTGAGTCAACTGAAACCCTTTCCCCCTCCTGTCTGTGCGGAGACCTCTTGGAAGCTGCTGACTCGGTCTCGATCCCTCAGTCCTCAGAAATTCCCCAGATTTCTGCATCTTGCTCTGGGTCCTGCCAGTTCTGTTCAACCCTTGCTTCCTCAAAGGCTAGGGCAGGAAAAGGTCTGTCCGACTCATCGATGAAACTATTTCCTCACGATGGCGCTGTGGCTCAAGAGGACGCTAACAGGCCTGCCTGACACCCGCCCATCAACTTGGAAAAAAAGGTGCCATCAAACTCTCCTCCCTGTGATCCACCTTCAGTTTGTTTCTCCCTGAGCTCAACAAAGTTCCAGACACTTGGAAGGCTGAGCTGGAAGAGTCGCCCGAGCCCAGGAGTTGGAGGCCGCAGTGTCTGTGACCGGCTACTCTGTGCGACAGAGTTAGACTCTGACTCTACAATCAACCACAAATAAAATTTTAAAAACTTTGAAAATG